>NC_056436.1:86685426-86815426 GCF_018296145.1 Oncorhynchus tshawytscha | reverse complement strand
CACTACTTTTGACCAGAGTCCATAGTATACCACCATAGGAAATAGTGTGCCATTTGCCACCATGATGTTCTGGTCACCTGCAGCAGAAAGCAATGCATGGTGTTGTGAGAGCTGCTAAATTAGTAACTGAATGTAATTTATAACTTTTATTTTTCAAATTGAGGATACACCGTGCTGAATGGTAAAAATATTTGCGGAAAAGGACATCTGATAAATTCAAAATAAATTCTATTTAGGACTAATTACCACTAAAATGCCATGAAAATGATAGATGAACAAACTAAATCAATATGTAGACTGTAGCAGCCTATAGGTAGGTAGTCTAAATCAGTGTTTCCCAACCCATGGTCCTCGAGTTCCCCCAAACAGTACACATTGGACAAGCACACCTGATTGTTGGATGAGCAGAAGCGAAAAAGATGGCGGAAGTGATTCTAATAGCGGTAGAATCAAGAAGAATTGGAATTTTGTCCAAAAGAATGGAAAACAGAGCAAAGGAGAGCACAGTGATGAGAATGTCCTTTCGTATCTTGTAGGAGTACGGTTTGTTAATGTGGAGCAGCTGATCGGATTACCAATCTTGAAGAATCCATTTGAGATATCCAAACTGGTGAAGAGAATTCTGGGTAAATTGAAGGCTGTGAGGATCACTAGAGGCGGGCTGGTCTTGATTTTTTTTATTTTTTTGGTGCTCCTCCGGATCAGAAGAAACGTGTGTTGCCGTCTCACCTGATTCGAAAAGTTTGATGTGTCGTGTGTGTCACATTTCGGAAACGGGGCACCCCTCTAGGGGGTAATATCTGGCGTCTCGTGGGAAGTCGATTGTCGAAAAGATTCGAAATATTCCTGGAGTGATTGAAGCACGTCAGATGAATCGTGAAGAGTCGATGTGTTCTTTGTTGATATGGAGTCTCTCCCTACTCAAGTGCAGTTAGAGTAGATTAACTACAGAGTCAGAGCATTTATCCAAAGACCAAATGCAGTTTGATCACTGTAAAAGCTTTTGCGCATGTTTCAAGCGTTTACAGAGGGCAGAAGACGTCCAAGTTTAGTGGAAAAATATCATATCATGTGTTATAAAAGTGATGAAAATGTGACATGTCGCAATTGTAGCGGGAACCATGAAGCCACACTTTTCTCCAACGCCCCGCAAGGGTGAAAAAGAATGAGGTGGCCAAAGTCACGGCTGTCCAGAGCATTTCATATGCAGCAGGTGTGAAAAGGGTTGAGGGGTTTGAGCGGTGCTCCTGAAGAGTGCATGGTGATGGATAAGGCCTTCACCAGAGGCTGCAGGGGTTGCCTTTCACCAGCTGGATCCTGACATTTTAAAGGTTAAGAAGGTGGGCATTGTGGGCTTTGTAGCTGTGGTAATTAAGGGCACTGCCAAGGTGAAGAGAAGGTGGACTTTGTGGTCTTTATAGCTGTGGTGATTAATGGCACTGCCAAGGTGGAGAGAAGGTGGGCTTTGTGGTCTTTATAGCTGTGGTAATTAATGGAACTGTCAAGGTGGAGAGAAGGTGGACTTTGTGGTCTTTATAGCTGTGGTAATTAATGGAACTGCCAAGGTGGATGAGGCGGAGCGGTTCCTGGGACTGAAAGATTTCTCGGCAGAGGAGTCACTAGCCGTACTACCCTATCAGGCCCTAGAGCCGTACCACCCTATCAGGCCCTAGAGCCGTACCACCCTATCAGGCCCTAGAGCCTTACCACCCTATCAGGCCCAAGAGCCGTACCACCCTATCAGGCCCTAGAGCCGTACCACCCTGTCAGGCCATAGAACCGTACCACCCTATTCGGCCCTAGATCCGTACCACCCTGTTAGGCTATAGAGCCGTACCACCCTATTAGGCCCTATAGCCGTACCCCCTGTCAGGCCCTATAGACGTACCCCCTGTCAGGCCCTATAGCCGTACCACCCTCTCAGGCTCTAGAACCGTACCACCTTGTCAGGCCCTAGAGCCGTACCACCCTGTCAGGCTCGAGATCTGTACCACCCTGTCAGGCCCTAGAACCGTACCACCCTATCAGGCCCTAGAGCCGTACCACCCTGTCAGGCTCTAGTGCCGTACCACCCTGTCAGGCCCTAGAGCCCTACCACCCTATCAGGCCCTAGAGCCGTACCACCCTGTCAGGCCCTAGAGCCGTATCACCCTAACAGGCCCTAGAGCCGTACCACCCTATCAGGCCCTAGAGCCGTATCACCCTAACAGGCCCTAGAGCCGTACCACCCTGTCAGGCCCTAGAGCCATACCACCCTATCAGGCCCTAGAGCCGTACCACCCTGTCAGGCCCTAGAGCCGTACCACCCTATCAGGCCCTAGAGCCTTACCACCCTAACAGGCCCTAGAGCCGTATCACCCTGTCAGGCCCTAGAGCCGTATCACCCTAACAGGCCCTAGAGCCGTACCACCCTGTCAGGCCCTAGAGCCGTACCACCCTGTCAGGCCCTAGAGCCGTACCACCCTATCAGGCCCTAGAGCCGTACCACCCTAACAGGCCCTAGAGCCGTATCACCCTGTCAGGCCCAAGAGCCGTACCACCCTAACAGGCCCTAGAGCCGTATCACCCTATCAGGCCCTAGAGCTGTATCACCCTATCAGGCCCTAGAGCCATACCACCCTGTCAGGCCCAAGAGCCATACCACCCTAACAGGCCCTAGAGCCGTACCACCCTGTCAGGCCCAAGAGCCGTACCACCCTATCAGGCCCTAGAGCCATACCACCCTATCAGGCCCTAGAGCCGTATCACCCTGTCAGGCCCTAAAGCCTGAGAAGGGCAATATTGAGAATTGAAAGAAGGAAGCATCTGTAGCAACGCAGTTGCAGTGTCTTAGACCGCTGCGCCACTCACCCACAAAGTTTTTCTTTATACTTGCACAAAGTATCAAAATACTAAAATACTACACAGGCCTCTTAAAGAATTTAACAATGAGAAAAATATGGAAAAATAAATAATTATATGTTAATTATATAAAGCAGCCCCTGTAATCATCTGTCAGAGAGTAGCCCCAATCGGCCCGAGCCCCAAGTGATACATTTGGGCCAGATAACTCACACCGGAATCGTCCCAATCTCAATCCCTGCATCCTAGCCATAAATAATACTGCCGAAGTAGACTCAGCCCCAGACTCGGGCCACATGACATCGGCCAAGTCTGACTCTCAGCCGAGTGTCCCGACTGACTCTCAGACGGAATCGGACCCAGATCAACTGTGCTAGCTGGGTCAGTTGTCTTGGCAGATGTGGAGGGTTAGCATCTTTAGTTAACGCTCCCTGTTTGGATTTCCACACTAACAGACGTGTATCTGATTTTGTTTTGCGCCATCGTTTTGGTTTGCTTCCTGTCTAAGTTTGGTGGGGTTTTTCTTTTGTTTGCCTCTTCTTGGGTAAATTTAGTGGGAGCTCATGGTGGGTGTCTTTTAGTGGGAGCTCATGGTGGGTGTCTTTTAGTGGGAGCTCATGGTGGGTGTCTTTTAGTGGGCGCTCATGGTGGGTGTCTTTTAGTGGGAGCTCATGGTGCGTGTCTTTTAGTGGGCGCTCATGGTGGGTGTCTTTTAGTGGGAGCTCATGGTGGGTGTCTTTTAGTGGGAGCTCATGGTGGGTGTCTTTTAGTGGGAGCTCATGGTGGGTGTCTTTTAGTGGGAGCTCATGGTGGGTGTCTTTTAGTGGGAGCTCATGGTGGGTGTCTTTTAGTGGGCGCTCATGGTGGGTGTCTTTTAGTGGGAGCTCATGGTGGGTGTCTTTTAGTGGGAGCTCATGGTGGGTGTCTTTTAGTGGGAGCTCATGGTGGGTGTCTTTTAGTGGGCGCTCATGGTGGGTGTCTTTAGTGGGAGCTCATGGTGGGTGTCTTTTTAGTGGGCGCTCATGGTGGGTGTCTTTTAGTGGGAGCTCATGGTGGGTGTCTTTTAGTGGGAGCTCATGGTGGGTGTCTTTTAGTGGGAGCTCATGGTGGGTGTCTTTTAGTGGGAGCTCATGGTGGGTGTCTTTTAGTGGGAGCTCATGGTGGGTGTCTTTTAGTGGGAGCTCATGGTGGGTGTCTTTTAGTGGGAGCTCATGGTGGGTGTCTTTTAGTGGGAGCTCATGGTGGGTGTCTTTTAGTGGGAGCTCATGGTGGGTGTCTTTTAGTGGGAGCTCATGGTGGGTGTCTTTTAGTGGGCGCTCATGGTGGGTGTCTTTTAGTGGGAGCTCATGGTGGGTGTCTTTTAGTGGGAGCTCATGGTGGGTGTCTTTTAGTGGGAGCTCATGGTGGATGTCTTTAGTGGGAGCTCATGGTGGGTGTCTTTTAGTGGGAGCTCATGGTGGGTGTCTTTTAGTGGGCGCTCATGGTGGGTGTCTTTTAGTGGGAGCTCATGGTGGGTGTCTTTTAGTGGGAGCTCATGGTGGGTGTCTTTTAGTGGGCGCTCATGGTGGGTGTCTTTTAGTGGGCGCTCATGGTGGGTGTCTTTTAGTGGGCGCTCATGGTGGGTGTCTTTTAGTGGGAGCTCATGGTGGGTGTCTTTTAGTGGGAGCTCATGGTGGGTGTCTTTTAGTGGGAGCTCATGGTGGGTGTCTTTTAGTGGGAGCTCATGGTGGGTGTCTTTTAGTGGGAGCTCATGGTGGGTGTCTTTTAGTGGGCGCTCATGGTGGGTGTCTTTTAGTGGGAGCTCATGGTGGGTGTCTTTTAGTGGGAGCTCATGGTGGGTGTCTTTTAGTGGGCGCTCATGGTGGGTGTCTTTTAGTGGGAGCTCATGGTGGGTGTCTTTTAGTGGGAGCTCATGGTGGGTGTCTTTTAGTGGGAGCTCATGGTGGGTGTCTTTTAGTGGGCGCTCATGGTGGGTGTCTTTTAGTGGGAGCTCATGGTGGGTGTCTTTTAGTGGGAGCTCATGGTGGGTGTCTTTTAGTGGGCGCTCATGGTGGGTGTCTTTTAGTGGGCGCTCATGGTGGGTGTCTTTTAGTGGGCGCTCATGGTGGGTGTCTTTTAGTGGGCGCTCATGGTGGGTGTCTTTAGTGGGAGCTCATGGTGGGTGTCTTTTAGTGGGAGCTCATGGTGGGTGTCTTTTAGTGGGCGCTCATGGTGGGTGTCTTTTAGTGGGAGCTCATGGTGGGTGTCTTTTAGTGGGCGCTCATGGTGGGTGTCTTTTAGTGGGCGCTCATGGTGGGTGTCTTTTAGTGGGCGCTCATGGTGGGTGTCTTTTAGTGGGAGCTCATGGTGGGTGTCTTTTAGTGGGAGCTCATGGTGGGTGTCTTTTAGTGGGCGCTCATGGTGGGTGTCTTTTAGTGGGCGCTCATGGTGGGTGTCTTTTAGTGGGCGCTCATGGTGGGTGTCTTTTAGTGGGCGCTCATGGGTGGGTGTCTTTTAGTGGGCGCTCATGGTGGGTGTCTTTTAGTGGGAGCTCATGGTGGGTGTCTTTTAGTGGGCGCTCATGGTGGGTGTCTTTTAGTGGGAGCTCATGGTGGGTGTCTTTTAGTGGGCGCTCATGGTGGATGTCTTTTAGTGGGCGCTCATGGTGGGTGTCTTTTAGTGGGCGCTCATGGTGGGTGTCTTTTAGTGGGAGCTCATGGTGGGTGTCTTTTAGTGGGAGCTCATGGTGGGTGTCTTTTAGTGGGAGCTCATGGTGGATGTCTTTTAGTGGGCGCTCATGGTGGGTGTCTTTTAGTGGGAGCTCATGGTGGGTGTCTTTTAGTGGGCGCTCATGGTGGGTGTCTTTTAGTGGGCGCTCATGGTGGGTGTCTTTTAGTGGGCGCTCATGGTGGGTGTCTTTTAGTGGGAGCTCATGGTGGGTGTCTTTTAGTGGGCGCTCATGGTGGATGTCTTTTAGTGGGCGCTCATGGTGGGTGTCTTTTAGTGGGAGCTCATGGTGGATGTCTTTTAGTGGGCGCTCATGGTGGGTGTCTTTTAGTGGGAGCTCATGGTGGATGTCTTTTAGTGGGCGCTCATGGTGGGTGTCTTTTAGTGGGAGCTCATGGTGGGTGTCTTTTAGTGGGAGCTCATGGTGGGTGTCTTTTAGTGGGCGCTCATGGTGGGTGTCTTTTAGTGGGAGCTCATGGTGGGTGTCTTTTAGTGGGAGCTCATGGTGGGTGTCTTTTAGTGGGAGCTCATGGTGGGTGTCTTTTAGTGGGCGCTCATGGTGGGTGTCTTTTAGTGGGAGCTCATGGTGGGTGTCTTTAGTGGGAGCTCATGGTGGGTGTCTTTTAGTGGGCGCTCATGGTGGGTGTCTTTTAGTGGGCGCTCATGGTGGGTGTCTTTTAGTGGGCGCTCATGGTGGGTGTCTTTTAGTGGGCGCTCATGGTGGGTGTCTTTTAGTGGGAGCTCATGGTGGGTGTCTTTTAGTGGGAGCTCATGGTGGGTGTCTTTTAGTGGGCGCTCATGGTGGGTGTCTTTTAGTGGGAGCTCATGGTGGGTGTCTTTTAGTGGGAGCTCATGGTGGGTGTCTTTTAGTGGGCGCTCATGGTGGGTGTCTTTTAGTGGGCGCTCATGGTGGGTGTCTTTTAGTGGGAGCTCATGGTGGGTGTCTTTTAGTGGGAGCTCATGGTGGGTGTCTTTTAGTGGGCGCTCATGGTGGGTGTCTTTTAGTGGGCGCTCATGGTGGGTGTCTTTTAGTGGGCGCTCATGGTGGGTGTCTTTTAGTGGGCGCTCATGGTGGGTGTCTTTTAGTGGGCGCTCATGGTGGGTGTCTTTTAGTGGGAGCTCATGGTGGGTGTCTTTTAGTGGGCGCTCATGGTGGGTGTCTTTTAGTGGGAGCTCATGGTGGGTGTCTTTTAGTGGGCGCTCATGGTGGATGTCTTTTAGTGGGCGCTCATGGTGGGTGTCTTTTAGTGGGCGCTCATGGTGGGTGTCTTTTGAACCCTACCAGTGGGAGCTCATGGTGGGTGTCTTTTAGTGGGAGCTCATGGTGGGTGTCTTTTAGTGGGAGCTCATGGTGGATGTCTTTTAGTGGGCGCTCATGGTGGGTGTCTTTTAGTGGGAGCTCATGGTGGGTGTCTTTTAGTGGGCGCTCATGGTGGGTGTCTTTTAGTGGGCGCTCATGGTGGGTGTCTTTTAGTGGGCGCTCATGGTGGGTGTCTTTTAGTGGGAGCTCATGGTGGGTGTCTTTTAGTGGGCGCTCATGGTGGATGTCTTTTAGTGGGCGCTCATGGTGGGTGTCTTTTAGTGGGAGCTCATGGTGGATGTCTTTTAGTGGGCGCTCATGGTGGGTGTCTTTTAGTGGGAGCTCATGGTGGATGTCTTTTAGTGGGCGCTCATGGTGGGTGTCTTTTAGTGGGAGCTCATGGTGGGTGTCTTTTAGTGGGAGCTCATGGTGGGTGTCTTTTAGTGGGAGCTCATGGTGGGTGTCTTTAGTGGGAGCTCATGGTGGGTGTCTTTTAGTGGGCGCTCATGGTGCGTGTCTTTTAGTGGGCGCTCATGGTGGGTGTCTTTTAGTGGGCGCGCATGGTGGGTGTCTTTTAGTGGGAGCTCATGGTGGGTGTCTTTTAGTGGGCGCTCATGGTAGGTGTCTTTTAGTGGGCACTCATGGTGGGTGTCTTTTAGTGGGAGCTCATGGTGGGTGTCTTTTATTGGGAACCTTTTGGGTTTCAGTTGTTGCTAGTCAACATTCAGTGGACACTCCCATAAGTGTCTTTCAGAACCCCTCTTAAAATGCCCCCTGTTTTGGTTGTTGATCAGTGTTAGTTCCCGCTTCTGTTTGAGTAATATTTTGGGTTTTCTTGCTGGCGATCGTATTACACATGAAGTGATCCACAGCTTGAACCCTACCACACCAAGGAGATGTAGGATCCAAATTCACCAAGTGTCTGCCATGACGTTCATAAAACTCCACCACAGTAGTGAGTCATTCAGCAGACTCTCTTATCCAGAGCTACTTACAGTAGGGAGTCATTTAGCAGACTCTCTGATCCAGAGCCACTACAGTAGTGAGTAATTTAGCAGACTCTCTTATCCAGAGCTACTACAGTAGGGAGTCACTTAACAGACTCTCTTATCCAGAGCCACTACAGTAGTGAGTCATTTAGCAGACTCTCTTATCCAGAGCTACTACAGTAGTGAGTCATTTAGCAGACTCTCTTATCCAGAGCTACTACAGTAGTGAGTCATTTAGCAGACTCTCTTATCCAGAGCCACTACAGTAGTGAGTCATTTAGCAGACTCTCTTATCCAGAGCTACTACAGTAGGGAGTCATTTAGCAGACTCTCTTATCCAGAGCTACTACAGTAGTGAGTCATTTAGCAGACTCTCTTATCCAGAGCTACTACAGTAGTGAGTCATTTAGCAGACTCTCTTATCCAGAGCTACTACAGTAGTGAGTCATTTAGCAGACTCTCTTATCCAGAGCTACTACAGTAGTGAGTCATTTAGCAGACTCTCTTATCCAGAGCTACTTACAGTAGGGAGTCACTTAACAGACTCTCTTATCCAGAACCACTACAGTAGTGACTCATTTAGCAGACTCTCTTATCCAGAGAGACTACAGTAGTGAGTCACTTAACAGACTCTCTTATCCAGAACCACTACAGTAGTGAGTCATTTAGCAGACTCTCTTATCCAGAGAGACTACAGTAGTGAGTCATTTAGCAGACTCTCTTATCCAGAGAGACTTACAGTAGAGTGCAATACATTTTCCTATTGTTATTTTTTCAACCCTGCTGTAGCCATGCTCAAACAGCTGAGCTTAACGGGACCACTGCTGTCAATTCAGCTCTGATTGGAAAGGTCCTCAAAACGCAAAAGAAAAACCTCATCAGGATGTTGCCTACATCTAATAGTCCTTCTTATCACGTGTAATTATTACAAATATAATATTATCACTCTTACGATGATTGCTAGTTTAGTAAAGTTAGATAAAAGCTTAATCAAGGCCTATCAAGATCAACATAATAATTCATTTGTATTTTACATAGGAGATACAAATATAATAGCATGTATGCCTACTGTAGCATAGTTGGCTTATCATTTGTAAGACCAAAAACACCTAAGTAATTTTTAATCTGAAGCTGGGTAGTCAAATATGTCCCTCACACGGGACATAACTCAACAGCGCACGCGTCGCAGACTTTTCTTTAGTTTTCAAATACAAATACGGGTTTCTCTAAAATAACATGGTGGCTGTGGTAGGACGTTTTTCTTTTAAACTCTTAGGTGACTCTCAAAGTTGTCAGTCAAACCCTGTATCTCCACCAGAGCACTTGGAAGTGAAGCAAACGTGTTGGGGATGTGTTTGTTCGTGTGTTCTTAGCCAGGTGCGATCAGAGGTAAATTACACTTTAATTACCTCATGCCTTTGTAATATTGTGTATTTTTGGATTACGATAACTATTTTTCAGATCTAATTCTGCTGTTGACATTATGTTTTGATCGCGAGTTCAGTCCTGTTCATATTTGTCAGTCACCGGGATCGGATGGTAAAACAAGCCAGACCACGATAAAGGCTAAATAATTCTGTATTTTGTATATTATCTACCTCACTTGCTTTGGCAATGTTAACACATGTTTCCCATGCCAATAAAGCCCCTTGAATTGAAATTGAATTAATTCTGACACTGCTAGAATTTGGTTGGAGCCTACTGCCGCGTTCAAAACCACTAGGAGCTTGGAACTCGGAAATCTCCGACTTCCGAGTAGAGTGTGTTCAAAACAACAAGGAACTGTGGCGGGGAAAAAGAGCTCAGATCTGGGAAAAATCGATTTGAACACTCATCCAACTCGCAATTCCAACGCGGGGCCTCGGTCCTCTTTTTAGAGTTCCGACCTGAAGAACACTGACGTCATGATTTTGGTCTCATATTTTGCGAGTTCCCAGTTGATTTGAACGCGACACGCGATAGCACGTAGCCGTCCTTTGATGGCAGACCTCGACCCTGTCACATTGTACAAGCCTAAGAATTTACCCACGACGTGTAACAATCGTACAGTCTGCAAAGGACTTTTTAAGGTCATGGCCAATATTCATAAAGTGTCACATTAGTAGAGGAGTACTGATCTAGGATCAGGTCCTCCCTGTCCATTCATTATAATCTAAAAGGAAATACCGAAACTAGATTTGAGTTTGGGTCGTTGGATGATTTGGGACACGGGAGAACGGTCAATTTCTCATTTGGGTGTCGAGCAGACAAAGTTTAAGAACCCCTGTTTTATTGAACCTGTTGTTTCATGTTGTATTAGATTTTTTCATGGGCTACTGGTTAGACTAAATAGGCTATAAAAACAAATAAAATACTTGTGGCACACCTTCCCCGAGGAAATTGGAGCTTCCTCCAGCTAAACTGATTTAGCTCGAATAAATTGGAAATTCCTTCCATTGGGTTTCGTTAGAAAAATTCCTCATTAGATCCTTATAAGGTAAAGCGTTGACATTTCAGCACCACGCCTTATAAACACCTGATAACGCTTTTGTCAGGTCATAGTCTCCCGGTTCTGCCCTTTTCCGTGACTTCAGGAAATAGCACACTGACCCCCTCTCTCTCTCTCTCTCTCTTCCCCACCCTTCAGGGAATAGTTACTGACCGAAACCTTTATCAAAGTTGAGGAATCCTTTTGTATTCCAACATCTATCGTATATTGTGACTTTCAATAGTTAAAAAACAACAACACAAAGTATCGAAGCTTCATTTCCCCTTTTTAACAAGTCGAGGGAAGTAAACGTCGGTTGGGAAAGAGAAACTTGGAATCAGGGGACGAATTCCCGATTCAATCCACCATTTTGAGGTGTTTTTTGTGTGTTTGTTGTTTTTGAACTGAACAAGTTTTCCAAGTGTATTGTTGCCTTTCGGTAAGTTTTCACTGTGATTTTAAGTTTTTACTGTGATTTAAAATAAAATAAAAAGTGTTTTCGTGTAGTTGCAAAAGTAGCTGGTTGTTTTTACTCGTTTTTAATCCGTTACTTTGACTTTGTTACAATTTATTTGTTTAATTGTTTTCAACGCAATACGAAACCTCTTCAGTCACTCTCGCTGTTTATTGTGCTCGCTAACGTTAGTGACACCTGGTTAGTTACTTATTATTGTATGTATGTTTGTGTTTTTGTAACGTTAGATTATTAACTTGTTCATTTAATTGGTCAACTTGACATTTTTTTTTTTTGCTTGTTGGTAACTTCAACAAGTCAAAACAGTGTGTTGTTTTGTTGAAGTGTTTCGTTTTTGTTAGTTAGTAACGTGAAGCTAACTCAATTAGCCGCTAATCACAAATGTTTGTCCTTCGTTAAAACCGGCTCTGGTGTAAAGGCCCCAAAACATACCTAGACATTTAAGCGAGCCAGGGGCATAGTATTAGTTTCGTAAGCTAGTGAAGTGAAGACTCGTTTGTTAACTAAACAGTAAGCGTTAACTTTTTTTAATTTAAAATATCTAGGTCGAGGATATTGGGGGACGGCAGCAGGCAAGTGATTGAGCGGTAACTATTATTCCATTAAAAGATACAAATGGAAAATTTTAGGAGCCTGAACGAGGCAGTTAACCCACTGTTCTCTAGGAGGCCGTCATTGTAAATAAGAATTTGTTCTTAACTGACTTACCTAGTTAAAATAAGTGTGTCATACCCGTGGTATTTTTTTATTTTAACATTATTTAACTGCTCTAGTTATACAGAACTAAAATATAAACAATATAAACATAACATGCAACAATTTCAAAGATTTTGCTGAGTTACTATTACCTTTTTAAGGAAATCAGTAAATTTACATAAATTATTTTAGGCCCTTATCTATGAATTTCAGTTGACTGGGCAGGGGCGCAGCCATTAGTGGGCCTGGGAGGGTTAGGCCCACCCACTGGGGAATAGGGCTGTGTCCTATACTTTTTTTTTTTTTGCGACTATACCGGTATTGATGCACAGACTGTTTTTAAATTATTACTTTTTTTACTTGACCTTCTATACCAGTATTTGAATGTTCGATAAATGTGATAAGCAGTGTGTAAGGTCCATTTTTATAGTTCGCTACTTCAGTCATCTCTCTATGCTGCTGGAGCGCAGTTGATGTTCCTCAACCAGGAGACACTTTGCGTTCAGTCTGCATGGTCAATGCAGCACATGCAACAATGTTCACTACAACGATGCTGTTTTCACTTTGCTTCTTAATATAAATCTACTACCGTTCTATAATTACACTATTAGCTTGTGTTTATTACATATTCTAACAGTTTGTCTTTTCTTAGCAAGTTGTTCCTAAATCTTGTTAGCCGCTAATGCTAATCGCTAGCTGGCTAACAAATGCACTGAGTAAGAGCAAGCGTAATTAGCTATACAGTCTGATAATACCAGTGATTGTATAGACCCAAATCAGTATGTTTGTGCAACAGTGTCACCTAAATTAGAGGTAAACGCAAAAGCAAGAATGTTAGCTACATGACGTAGCTAAGAGAAAACATTCAATGTATCCAAAGATTATAGGGTCCCCTAGAAAACACCTATCAACACATTAGTTCCTATCCGTTCACAATAAATTCTCCCTGGCATTTTCATTTGTTGTCATGTCAAGCAACACTGTATTCAAAGTGCCCACTATTATATTCTAACTATATAATTAGAATAGACATTCTGTTCCCATGATTCCAAGTGTTTTGCTCTAAATCGCAAGTCTAATTGCAACATTTAGGTTAAAAATAAGGCCCAGATTTTCAGAAGTTGAATTGAACAGTATAAACCAATCAGAATAGAGAGACATCGAAATCACTTAGATTGTATGTGTTGCCTCCTTAGGGTCACGCACTACTCATAAAGAAAATGTAGAATTCCCCCCCCCCCGGCAATCTCGCTGGTGAAGAAGCTGGGTGTGGGCTGGTGTGGTTACACGTGGTCTACGGTTGTGAGGCCGGTTGGACGTACTGCCAAATTTTCTAAAACAATGGAGGTGGCTTATGGTTGAGAAATGAACATTAAATTCTCTGGCAACAGCTCTGGTGGACATTACTGCAGTCATTATGCCAATTGCGTGCTCCCTTAACTTGAGACATCTGTGACAAAAAGCTGCACTTTTTTTAGTGGCCTTTTATTGTCCCCAGCATAAGGTGCACCTGTGTAATGAGTCTTTTTAAAAATGTTTAAATCAGCTTCTTGATATGTCACACCTGTCAGGTGGATGGATTATCTTGGCAAAGGAGAAATGTTCACTAACAGGGATGTAAACAAATTTGTGCACATTTGAAAGAAATAAGCTTTTTGAAAAGTTTCTTGGATCTTTTATTTCAGCTCATGAAACATGGGACCAACACTTTTTACATGTGTTGATTTTTTTGTTCAGTATAATAGCAATAAGGCACCTTGGGTTTGTGGCCAATATACCACAGCTAAGGTCTGTATCCAGGCAGTCCGTGTTGCGTCGCATAAAAACAGCCCTTAGCCGTGATATATTGGCTATATACCACACCCCCTCGGCCTTATTGCTTAATTAACATGTTATTTTACCCATTGCCCCCTCTGTGTATTGACAAAAACATCCTATGGCGTTCTGCATTAGCATCGAACAGCCCCCGTGATATGCAGCTGTTCAGGGAAGCTAGAAACCATTATACACAGGTAGTTAGAAAAGCCAAGGCTAGCTTTTTCAAGCAGAAATTTGCTTCCTGCAACACTAACTCAAAAAAGTTCTGGGACACTGTAAAGTCCATGGAGAATAAGAACACCTCCTCCCAGCTGCCCACTGCACTGAAGATAGGAAACACTGTCACCACTGATAAATCCACCATAATTGAGAATTTCAATAAGCATTTTTCTACGGCTGGCCATGCTTTCCACCTGGCTACTCCTACCCCAGTCAACAGCACTGCACCCCCAACAGCAACTCGCCCAAGCCTTCCCCATTTCTCCTTCTCCCAAATCCATTCAGCTGATGTTCTGAAAGAGCTGCAAAATCTGGACCCCTACAAATCAGCCGGGCTAGACAATCTGGACCCTTTCTTTCTAAAATTATCTGCCGAAATTGTTGCCACCCCTATTACTAGCCTGTTCAACCTCTCTTTCGTGTCGTCTGAGATTCCCAAAGATTGGAAAGCAGCTGCGGTCATCCCCCTCTTCAAAGGGGGACACTCTTGACCCAAACTGCTACAGACCTATATCTATCCTACCGTGCCTTTCTAAGGTCTTCGAAAGCCAAGTCGACAAACAGATTACCGACCATTTTGAATCTCACCATACCTTCTCTGCTATGCAATCTGGTTTCAGAGCTGGTCATGGGTGCACCTCAGCCACGCTCAAGGTCCTAAACGATATCTTAACCGCCATCGATAAGAAACATTACTGTGCAGCCGTATTCATTGATCTGGCCAAGGCTTTCGACTCTGTCAATCACCACATCCTCATCGGCAGACTCGACAGCCTTGGTTTCTCAAATGATTGCCTCGCCTGGTTCACCAACTACTTCTCTGATAGAGTTCAGTGTGTCAAATCGGAGGGTCTGCTGTCCGGACCTCTGACAGTCTCTATGGGGGTGCCACAGGGTTCAATTCTTGGACCGACTCTCTTCTCTGTATACATCAATGAGGTCGCTCTTGCTGCTGGTGAGTCCCTGATCCACCTCTACGCAGACGACACCATTCTGTATACTTCCGGCCCTTCTTTGGACACTGTGTTAACAACTCTCCAGGCAAGCTTCAATGCCATACAACTCTCCTTCCGTGGCCTCCAATTGCTCTTAAATACAAGTAAAACTAAATGCATGCTCTTCAACCGATCGCTACCTGCACCTACCCGCCTGTCCAACATCACTACTCTGGACGGCTCTGACTTAGAATACGTGGACAACTACAAATACTTAGGTGTCTGGTTAGACTGTAAACTCTCCTTCCAGACCCATATCAAACATCTCCAATCCAAAGTTAAATCTAGAATTGGCTTCCTATTTCGCAACAAAGCATCCTTCACTCATGCTGCCAAACATACCCTTGTAAAACTGACCATCCTACCAATCCTCGACTTTGGCGATGTCATTTACAAAATGGCCTCCAATACCCTAATCAACAAATTGGATGCAGTCTATCACAGTGCAATCCGTTTTGTCACCAAAGCCCCATATACTACCCACCATTGCGACCTGTACGCTCTCGTTGGCTGGCCCTCGCTTCATACTCGTCGCCAAACCCACTGGCTCCATGTCATCTACAAGACCCTGCTAGGTAAAGTCCCCCTTATCTCAGCTCGCTGGTCACCATAGCATCTCCCATCTGTAGCACACGCTCCAGCAGGTATATCTCTCTAGTCACCCCCAAAACCAATTCTTTCTTTGGCCACCTCTCCTTCCAGTTCTCTGCTGCCAATGACTGGAACGAACTACAAAAATCTCTGAAACTGGAAACACTTATCTCCCTCACTAGCTTTAAGCACCAACTGTCAGAGCAGCTCACAGATTACTGCACCTGTACATAGCCCACCTATAATTTAGCCCAAACAACTACCTCTTTCCCAACTGTATATAATTTTAATTTATTTATTTTGCTCCTTTGCACCCCATTATTTTTATTTCTACTTTGCACATTCTTCCATTGCAAAACTACCATTCCAGTGTTTTACTTGCTATATTGTATTTACTTCGCCACCATGGCCTTTTTTTGCCTTTACCTCCCTTCTCACCTCATTTGCTCACATTGTATATAGACTTGTTTATACTGTATTATTGACTGTATGTTTGTTTTACTCCATGTGTAACTCTGTCGTTGTATCTGTCGAACTGCTTTGCTTTATCTTGGCCAGGTCGCAATTGTAAATGAGAACTTGTTCTCAACTTGCCTACCTGGTTAAATAAAGATAAAATAAAATAAATAAATAAATGGAGAGACGGCCTCCCTCTGTGTATGGAGAGACGGCCTCCCTCTGTGTATGGAGAGACGGCCTCCCTCTGTGTATGGAGAGACGGCCTCCCTCTGTGTATGGGAGACGGCCTCCCTCTGTGTATGGAGAGACGGCCTCCCTCTGTGTATGGAGAGACGGCCTCCCTCTGTGTATGGAGAGACGGCCTCCCTCTGTGTATGGAGAGACGGCCTCCCTCTGTGTATGGAGAGACGGCCTCCCTCTGTGTATGGAGAGACGGCCTCCCTCTGTGTATGGAGAGACGGCCTCCCTCTGTGTATGGAGAGACGGCCTCCCTCTGTGTATGGAGAGACGGCCTCCCTCTGTGTATGGAGAGACGGCCTCCCTCTGTGTATGGAGAGACGGCCTCCCTCTGTGTATGGAGAGACGGCCTCCCTCTGTGTATGGAGAGACGGCCTCCCTCTGTGTATGGAGAGACGGCCTCCCTCTGTGTATGGAGAGACGGCCTCCCTCTGTGTATGGAGAGACGGCCTCCCTCTGTGTATGGAGAGACGGCCTCCCTCTGTGTATGGAGAGACGGCCTCCCTCTGTGTATGGAGAGACGGCCTCCCTCTGTGTCGGCCTGGCAGACAGGGTCCTGGGTCCAGCCCTGCTCAGCCCTCGGGGCATCCTGATTATCCCTGCCACTCAGTGCGTGAAGGCTAATCAATACAAGGCCAGTCGCTGTACTGTTCCACTTATGGCTGTCTTAACGGTGGTGGAGAGAGACCTGCCTCCTCTGAAGAGGGAGCATCCATATTTAAAAGGGCCAAAATGTTACTCTGCTCCACTTCAAATCAAATCAAATTTTATTTGTCACATACACATGGTTAGCAGATGTTAATGCGAGTGTAGCGAAATGCTTGTGCTTCTAGCTCTGACAATGCAGTAATAACCAACAAGTAATCTTGCTAACAATTCCAAAACTACTACCTTATAGACACAAGTGTAAGGGGATAAAGAATATGTACATAAAGATATATGAATGAGTGATGGTACAGAGCGGCATAGGCAAGATACAGTAGATGGTATTGAGTACAGTATATACATATGAGATGAGTATGTAAACAAAGTGGCATAGTTAAAGTGGCTAGTGATACATGTATTACATAAAGATGCAGTAGATGATATAGAGTACAGTATATACGTATACATATGAGATGAATAATGTAGGGTATGTAAACATTATATTAGGTAACATTGTTTAAAGTGGCTAGTGATATATTTTACATTTCCCATCAATTCCCATTATTAAAGTGGCTGGAGTTGAGTCAGTGTGTTGGCAGCCACTCAATGTTAGTGGTGGCTGTTTAACAGTCTGATGGCCTTGAGATAGAAGCTGTTTTTCAGTCTCTCGGTCCCAGCTTTGATGCACCTGTACTGACCTCGCCTTCTGGATGACAGCGGGGTGAACAGGCAGTGGCTCGGGTGGTTGTTGTCCTTGATGATCTTTATGGCCTTCCTGTGACATCGGGTGGTGTAGGTGTCCTGGAGGGCAGATAGTTTGCCCCCGGTGATGCGTTGTGCAGACCTCGCTACCCTCTGGAGAGCCTTACGGTTGTGGGCGGAGCAGTTGCCGTACCAGGCGGTGATACAGCCCGACAGGATGCTCTCGATTGTGCATCTGTAGATGTTTGTCAGTGCTTTTGGTGACAAGCCGAATTTCTTCAGCCTCCTGAGGTTGAAGAGGCGCTGCTGCGCCTTCCTCACGATGCTGTCTGTGTGAGTGGACCAATTCAGTTTCTGTGATATGTACGCCAAGGAGCTTAAAACTTGCTACCCTCTCCACTACTGTTCCATCGATGTGGATAGGGGGGTGTTCCCTCTGCTGTTTCCTGAAGTCCACAATCATCTCCTTATTTTTCTTGACGTTGAGTGTGAGGTTATTTTCCTGACACCACACTCCGAGGGCCCTCACCTCCTCCCTGTAGGCCGTTTCGTCATTGTTGGTAATCAAGCCTACCACTGTTGTGTCGTCCGCAAACTTGATGATTGAGTTGGAGGCGTGCGTGGCCACGCAGTCGTGGGTGAACAGGGAGTACAGAAGAGGGCTCAGAACGCACCCTTGTGGGGCCCCAGTGTTGAGGATCAGCGGGGAGGAGATGTTGTTGCCTACCCTCACCACCTGGGGGCGGCCCGTCAGGAAGTCCAGTACCCAGTTGCACAGGGCGGGGTCGAGACCCAGGGTCTCGAGCTTGATGACGAGCTTGGAGGGTACTATGGTGTTGAATGCCGAGCTGTAGTCGATGAACAGCATTCTCACATAGGTATTCCTCTTGTCCAGATGGGTTAGGGCAGTGTGGTTGAGATTGCATCGTCTGTGGACCTATTTGGGCGGTAAGCAAATTGGAGTGGGTCTAGGGTGTCAGGTAGGGTGGAGGTGATATGGTCCTTGACTAGTCTCTCAAAGCACTTCACGATGACGGAAGTGAACATTTTTATGGCTGTCGAACAGTGGTGGAAGGGAGACCTGTCTCTGAAGAAGGAGCATCCATTTTTAAAACAGTGTCTGTGTCACGACACCATGGTTGCTGCTCAAATAGCACCCATTTCCCTATATAGTGCACTACTTTTTCCCCCACAACTTCCTGTGGGTCTTGGTCAAAAATAGTGCACTGCATAGGGGATAGGGTGCCATTTGGGCAGCTCCCATGGTGTCGTGGCTCTTCGCTTGGCATGAATTGGTTAAATAAACACTGTCAATGGGTTGCACAGCTTTTTGTTGTTGTTGATTCAATGCAATAAGGCCTTTATAGTTTTTATGATGTGTGGGGTTAGCTCTCATCTAGGCTAGATGGCCCAATAATGTTCTATGCTGCACACAGATCAGAGGTCAGTTGAAATGTGTTGTACCTCCGGGGGGGGCTGGCTGTGTTGCCATGGCTGGTGGCTTAACCCCTCATTTGATGAATGACCCAGACATCCGTTTTTGTCGTAATCTTATCATCCCCTCCCGCTCCTCAGTAACCATCCCTCTCTCCTCTCCTCCTCAGATACGAGGTAAACATGACAACCATAAACACGGCTAACATCAACTTCAAATGGGATCCGAAGAGCCTGGAGATCCGTACCCTGGCTGTAGAGAGGCTGCTGGAGCCCTTGGTCACACAGGTTGGAAATGCGTACATTTTAATCCAATATGTCAGGGATGCAAACTTTGGCCATATTCACCGTTATGATCTGAAAATGGGTAATCCACATGAATCAGGTTGATCTGTTTAAAAAAATAAAAATAAAAATAAATTGTGTGGGGTGTCTGACAAAGGGTGCAGACGAAGAGTGTGTCACCCATTTAGCTATTAAAGAGGTGCGAACGGATCTCCTTGTGTGATCACGATTATCACTCTCTCTCTCTCTCTCAAATGATAACATGAGCACAGTACGCACCCCTACCGCACGTACAAATAAAATATCAGGATTCAGATCGCGGCGGCGGGTATGTCATAAGAATGAGTGCTTCATTGAATATCACGCGTGACAGCTGTGAACAAAACCCCTATGGTATCACCAGACGACTCGGCCTTGGGATTCTTGACCTGGCGTCACATTGTTGGTATTGTGACAACCCCTCTGACAATAGGCGCATCGTCGCCCTTTTAGGGCCCCTCGCCAGCTAGCATCCCCTGACACAAACGTTTTGACAATGCATGCATTTTGATAGAACGATATATTCAATTTGTTTTCATAGGATACATACGTTTTGACTGAGCAAATGTGTTTTGATATTTGTTGACAGTTAGAAATGCTGTAAGTCTATTAGGTAGCCTGTATTTTAAAACTGGTTGTCATGCATTCATGATGGGTTTTGATTGGTTCATTGGTATCTAGCCCTAAAGGCTTGAAAAGCACTAGCTACTTTCATTGTTTGTAGTCTGGAACCAGTTGGCTAGCTATGACTAGAGACTTATTAAAAAAAGATATCTTTAGCTGTAGTGTCAGTGACTTTCAGAAGCGGTGTTGTGAATCTCGCCCTCGAGACATTTGACCTCTCGTCCTGCTCCTAAAGGTCACGACCCTGGTGAACTCCAGCAACAAGGGGCCGTCCAATAAGAAGAAGGGTCGCTCTAAGAAGGCCCATGTATTGGCTGCCTCGGTGGAGACAGCCACGTTGAACTTCCTGGATAAAGGAGAGAAGATCGCCAAGGAGAGCCAGTTCCTCAAGGACGAGCTCACTGCTGCCGTGGAGGATGTACGCAAGCAAGGTAAGCCTTGAAAACCCTGTTCTCTTTTTTATGGATGAATAGGTATATCATCCACATGTCGGGTGCAGTTTCTATATAGACTTACTCAAAACCCTTTCATTTAACTAGGCAATTAGAACACATTCTTATTTTCAATGGTGGCCTAGGGACAGTGGGGTTAACTGGTCTAGGGACAGTGGGGTTAACTGGTCTAGGGACAGTGGGGTTAACTGGTCTAGGGACAGTGGGGTTAACTGGTCTAGGGACAGTGGGGTTAACTGGTCTAGGGACAGTGGGGTTAACTGGTCTAGGGACAGTGGGGTTAACTGCCTTGTTCAGGGGATTCGATCTTGCAACCTTCCCGGTTACTAGTCCAACACTCTTAACCACTAGGCTACGCTGCCGCCCCTATGCTTCACGAGACTCATAGCCCAGTGTTTTCCCCAACCCTGGTCCTCCAGTACCCCTCAACAGTACAGTTTTTGTTGAAGCCCTTGACACAAGCATCTCATTCAACTCATTGAGGGCTTGATGATTAGTTGAATTGGGTGTTCTTGTCCATGGAAAAGGAGCTGTGTACTGTTTGGGAGACGAGGGTTTGGAACCACTGGCGTAGGGTCAACCACAAACCGGTGGATGTTTCTGTGCCAAGTTTCTTAATTTCTGTCTGTTATTAGGCCCCCCCACAATGCCCCCCATATCAAACCTATTAATTGAAAGCATGTTGTTTTTGAGGAATATCTGAAATATATCACATGATTTGCCTAATGGGTAATTTGACCTTGTAGTTCTGCCACTTGACTTCAAGGGAACATATTTATTCAGTTGGTGCCCTATGAATCCTCCTCTGAATTTATTCAAACTGCGTCTGTGGATTGAACCACTGCTATCCTTCCTGTCATTGTATTCTGCCCTGCAGTCTTTCATTCTCTTACCCTCTATGGAGGAGAGGGAGTGTCAGGCCTTTTCTGAAAAAAAAAGGGCTTGTGGCAGGCTTGCAATTCTACTTATTTCTCCATGGAGCTGAGATGTTTTTTTTTTTCAGTTTTAAAGCTAATTTCTTTCAATTCTACATTTTTTTTTTTTTTCTTTCATGCAGCTTACAACTGTTTGTTGCACTTTTAAAGACCGCCCCAAGGATTTCAGTGGCTGAAAAATCCCTGTTAGCTCAGTATAAAGGGCTGCGTAGAGGCATGTAGCCTTAAGCATCATCACCCCAATCTTTTAACTCATGTTGTTAAATCTCATTACTGCTAGTAGCTGCGGTGTGATTTTTCCTCTCTGTCCCTTCTGGTGGAGGGAGGAGAGGACTCGGGTTAATGGAGAGGTTTAACCCCGTCAAGATGCTCAGCTCCTCATTTCTCAATGGCTTGTTTGGCCATGAATGTTTTTTAAAAGCCTGTTGATATTGATGCCTATTGAATGAGACGATGTGGTGTAGGCAGGAGAAGGAGATTTCACCCACTATCTGCTGTGCCCGGGTGCCCCTCTTGGCTGTGCCCGGGGTGCCCCTCTTGGCTGTGCCCGGGGTGCCCCTCTTGGCTGTGCCCCCTTGGCTGTGCCCCCTTGGCTGTGCCCGGGGTGCCCCTCTTGGCTGTGCCCGGGGTCCTTGATCAATGGTGTAGCCCACAAACCTCATGTTGTACACAACTGTTCTAACTATTGCATTCCATGCGTCTGTAAGCATAGGCCTGATTTCATGTTTTTCATGCGGGGAGATGGCTACATGTTTTACACAAAAATACATTACTGTGTTGTCACTATTGTCAACATAAGCACAACACAAACAGGCAGTCTAGTGATTTTTATGTACTTAGCTGCTGAGTTGCGTGCGGCTATTTACTCTCGCCACGATATCAGCATATGTGGTATAACAATGGCATCGGGCGGATGCATAACGAACTCGTCCGTTGTCACTCTTTCCACCGATCCAGATACACACTTGGCTGCCTGTCTCACTTGGCTACCTGTCTCATTTAGCTGCCTGTCTCACTTGGCTACCTGTCTCATTTAGCTGCCTGTCTCACTTGGCTACCTGTCTCATTTAGCTGCCTGTCTCACTTGGCTACCTGTCTCACTTGGCTGCCTGTCTCACTTGGCTGCCTGTCTCACTTGGCTGCCTGTCTCACTTGGCTGCCTGTCTCACTTGGCTGCCTGTCTCACTTGGCTGCCTGTCTCACTTGGCTGCCTGTCTCACTTGGCTGCCTGTCTCACTTGGCTGCCCAGTGGTGGAACGCAGCACTACACAGACAAGCAGTCTAATTAGCAGTTGAATGTAATTTTTCTGTTATTGTTGCTAACATTGGCTAAGCTGTGCAGGAGGCAGCAGAATGTGGGCAGATGTTTATTCCACCAGCCACTGGTGGTCAGGGTTCTGCAGTAGCTGTTAAAGTATTTAAAACATATTTTTCATTAATATTTTGGTTTAAGAGAAGGGTTACAAATGTAAAATAATATACCACATTACTACTTAGTAGTAATACATCCGTTGTTTTAGAAACATTACTAAGCATGCACATCTGTTTAAAAAAAATACATTTACCTGCCACAGTGGCTGGTGAACCAAAATGTACATTTTATGCCCTGCAAGTAGTAGTTGTTTTTATCAGGAACTAGGCTATGGCAGCAAGTAAAAACATACTGACATCACACAATGCTGATTTGTTTTTGTTATCTCTCTCCAAAGTGTAGGGACTGTCCTGCTTGTGTAGGGCCCTATGAATTTCATTCAAATAAAAAAAAATTCTCCAATATTACATTTTTTATGTTAAAATATTTCTTTATTCTGTGGTACGATGTATGCTAATTTTATCAAAGTGTCGAATGGGATTGAATAAAACTATTTACTGAGATATAACAAGTACATTTTGTAATGATGCAAAACAACATTGCATCTTTTGTTTTTATCAAGGCAAGTGCTTGAATAGTGTTATTATAAATGAAAAAAAATAATGTAAGAATCTAGGAAGCAATAGGCAAAACCATTTTTAAAATTTTGTTTTTACATTATAACTATGAATGCAATATTGTTTTGTAAAATAGTGATTTATTAAGTGTTTAAATTATAAAACCTTAGTTCATACTTATGTAAAAATAAATAAATATTGCATTCATTGTTTTTTTGTAAAATAAAGTGCTTTTATTAAGTGTTTTAAATTATAAATGGGGGGCAAAGAGAAATGGGGCAAAACCTATAGAACTACCTTATGAGCTCTGAAGTTTTCCATGTATCACAGACATCTCCATTGAAGTACATGATTGTCAGCCATCTTTGTTGCGCTCAGTGAGTGCCTCTTCGCTTCTCTGTGTAGATTCTTCTATTTGCTAAAACTCTCTGTCTCTCTGTCTCTCTGTCTCTCTGTCTCTCTGTCTCTCTGTCTCTCTGTCTCTCTGTCTCTCTGTCTCTCTGTCTCTCTGTCTCTCTGTGTCTCTGTGTCTCTGTGTCTCTGTGTCTCTGTGTCTCTGTGTCTCTGTGTCTCTGTGTCTCTGTCTCTCTGTCTCTCTGTCTCTCTGTCTCTCTGTCTCTCTGTCTCTCTGTCTCTCTGTCTCTCTGTCTCTCTGTCTCTCTGTCTCTCTGTCTCTCTGTCTCTCTGTCTCTCTGTCTCTCTGTCTCTCTGTCTCTCTGTCTCTCTGTCTCTCTGTCTCTCTGTCTCTCTGTCTCTCTGTGTCTCTGTGTCTCTGTGTCTCTGTGTCTCTGTGTCTCTGTGTCTCTGTGTCTCTGTGTCTCTGTGTCTCTGTCGGCTGAGCTGACTGGGAAGTAGATGTCGGGCACTGACTTCTTCTGCAACTCTTGGGATTCTCCCACTCGGGGCCCCTCCAGTCATCAGCAAGCTCCAAAGCTGGTGAGGGCTCCCTGGACACACAGAGCTGATAGGCAATCCATTCTTCACTGAGCACTGTTGATGGGTTTCAGGTGTGTGTGTGTGTGGGGCTTCAATCTGCTTTTTCATGGCTGGAGCCTGCCTAGGATCGAACACCCGAGCCAGTCTGTCGACATCTCTGGCTGGATGTGTGTCCCAGTGCTTTGACAACTTTGTGAAGGCAACGTGGAATGTATCATGGAGATGGTTAAGCACCTCTCTCCAATCCACCATCTTTCTCAATAACGTATCTGTCTTGGCTCCCATACCAGCATGGTTGTTTTTTTGTTGCCGTTCCATTCACAGAGCCCAGATCCTCCATGACATTGTATGCAGACATGCTGTGGGATGGTGGTTTCCTCCAAGGATTGACAGAGCTGTCATAAAATTGTGGAGCAGACCTCCGAGATGAAGTTTAGCTAAACAGTCAGGGCCTGCACGTTCTGTTTCCAGCTGGCTGAGGATGTTTGTGACTGCCTGGGATGATGACTTTCCTGCGAAAAAAAAAAACAAACAACCTCTTTCTACAGATGAACATGCTCTGCATGGTACTTCACTGCCTCAAAACAGCTTATTCCATCCGGAGCTCGCTGCTTCAGGAGGAGACTTGGCCTGCACATATGCCTTCATAATGAGAAAGCTCACCCACCTTCTCTTTCTGGCAGACTTCATAAAGATGACGGTAGTGTGGCTAGGTCTCACCCGCCAGATTGATGACATGGTAGAGACAGGTTACATGGACACTGTCGGGCATCACTCCTTTCAGAACCTCCTTGTATGCCCTCAGGCGTTATGAGGCATTATCTGTGACCGTTGCCCAGGCATCGTTCAGATCGTTGCTGTGGAAGGGAGGCTAGTATAGCTTGGGAAAAAGTTGTGTAGTTGCATTTGTCCATGAAAATTACATCCGCCGGAGAGTTATCAACACCTGAAAGGGAAAGATAAGGAAACTTTTTAATTGTTTTAACCTAAAATATTGACAGTGTTTAAAAAAAGAAGTGTAAACACAATTATAGATGCAGCTACAGTTAGCTAGAGGGAGACAGCTGCTGACAATATGCATCGCTATATTTCACCACGATAGCTCGTTGTTTGGAATATCACAATTTACATGAGGGTAATTTACATTGCAGAATGTAAATGCAGGTTATTGCCAAGGTATATTAATTATGTTCTAATTTACAACTGCGACCCGGCCACGATAAAGCAAAGCACAAAACAACAGTCACACACAAACAAATGTACACTCAATAAAAATGTGTGCAAATGTAGGGAGGTAGTCAATAAATAGGCCATAGAGGTGACAGTAATTACAATTTAGCATTAATACTGGAGTGATATGTGCAAGTAGAGAGAATGGGGTGCAAGAAGGTAAGTAATAATATGGGGATGTGCTATTTACAGATTGGCTGTGTACAGGTGCAGTGATCTGTAAGCTGCTCTGACAGCTGGTGCTTAAAGTTAGTGAGGGAGATGTGAGTCTACAACTTCAGAGATTTTTGCGATTCGTTCCAGTCATTGGCAGCAGAACTGGAAGGAAAGGCGGCCAAATAAACTGTTGGCTTTGGGGACGACCAGTGAAATATACCTGCTGGAGCGTGTGCCAAGGTTGGGTGTTGCTATGGTGACCAGTGAGCTAAGGCGGGGCTTTACCTAGCCAAGACTTGTAGATGACCTGGGGCCAGTGGGTTTGGCGACGAATATGTAGCCAATGAGCCAGCCAATGAGTGCGTACAGGTCGCAGTGGTGGGTAGTATATGGGGCTTTGGTGATAAAACGGATGGCACTGTGATAGACTGCATCCAGTTTGCTGAGTAGTTTGTTGGGGGGCTATTTTGTAAATGACATCGCTGAAGTCAAGGATTGGTAGGATAGTCTGTTTTACGAGGGTATGTTTGGCGGCATGAGTGAAGGATGCTTTGTTGTGAAATAGGAAGCCAATTCTAGATTTAATTCTCGATTTTAATATTTATAGCTTAATTTGGACAGATTAAGTTTTCATAAGTCTGTAATCAGCATTTTTTGGATGCCGATTACATTGCATTCCACGAGGAGACTGCGTGGCAGGCTGACAACCTGTTGTGAGTGCAGCAAGGAGCCAAGGTAAGTTGCTAGCTAGCATTTACACTTCCATTAAAAACCATTTAATCTTAACACAATTACTAGTTAACTATGCATGGTTGATGATATTACTAGTTTAACTAGCTTGTCTTGTGTTGCAAATAATAAATTAACAGGCACCGCATTGATCATCGAATCACAGCGCTTTCGCGGGAAAAAAAGCACAGTCGTTGCACCAATGTATCTAACCATAAACATCAATGCTTTTCTTAATCAATACACAAGTATATCTTTTTTTAAACTTGCCTATTTAGTTAAAATAAATTAATGTTAGCAGCAATATTAACTAGCGAAACTGTCACTTGTCTTGCGTTCTGTGCAAGCAGAGTCAGGGTATATGCAGGAGTTTGGGCCGCCTGGCTCGCTGCGAACTGTGTGAAGACCATTTCTTCCTAACAAACCGTAATTAATTTGCCAGAATTTTTCATAGTTATGACATAACATTGACGGTTGTGCAATGTAACAGCAATATTTAGACTTATGGATGCCACCCATTTGATAAAATACGGAACGGTTCTGTATTTCACTGAAAGAATAAACATTTTCTTTTCGAAATTATAGTTTCAGGATTTGACCATATTAATACGACCTAAGACTCGTATTTCTGTGTCTTATTATATTATAATTAAGTCTGATTTGATAGAGGAGTCTGGGCGGTGGGCAGCAGCAGGCTCGTAAGCATTCATTCAAACAGCACTTTCCTGCGTTTGCCAGCAGCTCTTCGCTGTGCTTCAAGCATTGACTTCAAGCCTATCGACTCCCGAGATTAGGCTGGCAATACTATAGTGCCTATAAGAACAGCCAATAGTCAAATGAAATACATGAAATACAAATGGTATAGAGAGAAAAAGTCCTTTTTTAATAACTTTTTACAACCTAAAACTTCTTACCTGGGAATATTGAAGTCTCATGTTATTAAACCGACGTTCATATCATCCTTTCATGTTCTGAGTAAGGAACTGAAACGTTAGCTTTTCTACATGGCGCGTATTACACTTCTCCAACACTGTTTTTGCATTATTTTAAACCAAATTGAACATGTTTCCTTATTTAGATGAGTTTTATTTATGTATTATATTAAGTTCAAATAAGTGTTCATTCAATATTGTTGTAATGGTCATTTATCATACATACCCCAAAAAAGCTGATACCGATTTATCGGGCAATTTTTATTTATTTTATTTTTTTAATACATTTTTATTTATTATTGTGTATATAATATCGGCTTTTTATTGGTCCTCCAATTGTCGGTATCGGCGTTAAAATCATAATCGTTCGACCTCGAATAATTAATAGTCTTTGAGTTAACAGCCTATGTTTAGAACAGCATCTTGTCTCGTCAACAACCACCGCAAGCTTCTTCCCACACGGATCTTCTGTCCAATGGCAGGCATATGTTGGTCAAACACACGGGGCAGGTGAGTTTTGATGGAGGCTGCTCTCATTTTCTGGCAAAGCTTCATGTTTGCTTCACTAGAAACGTCCATAGCTTTTTTTTTATTTTTTAGCTTTTCTAAGGGGATGTCAGACTCGGCGCACACAGCCACAAAGTCTTGAATAAATTCTCGTCTTGAATCTGCTGATGCTCTTGCACTGGTAATGGTGGTTTGAAGAGGCATGTTCTGGCAAACACGGCTCTTTTCCTTGTTCTTCACATGAGCTTTAGACTTGAAGTGGTCATCACATGTTTTTACGGGTCCAATAAATTGTGTGTTGACAGAAATTTCCAGAACGGCTTATCACCTGACTCCTAATGGTTCTTTGGGTATTACTCTGCTCTGAATTTAGTTATTTTCGGGGTTTTTTTTACGGCCGAGAGCTGAGGTAGTTTTGTTATTCGGGTAGCCTAGTGGTTAGAGCGTTGGACTCGTAACCGAAAGGTTGCAAGATCGAATCCCCCGAGCTGACAAGGTAAAAATCTGCCGTTCTGCCCCTGAACAGGCAGTTAACCCACTGTTCCTAGGCCATCATTGAAAACAAGAATTTGTTCTTAACTGACTTGCCTAGTTTAAAGGTTAAATAAAAAATTGCGCACTGTCAACACTTTTTTTATATGCCATTCAATGCATGTTCTCCCTACATCTAGTGGAAAGCCTTCCCAGGCTGTTAATGCAGCAAAGCGGGGGTCCAACTGTATATTAACGCCCATGAGTTTGAAATGAGATGTTTGACGAGCAGGCGTCCACATACTTTTGGTCATTGTGTGTGTATATGCAGCGATTGCAGCTCCATACAGTTGCACATCTTTGTGGGGGCATAGTGGATTTGCATGGCACAGCATTCAGGATGAATCAACTGGATTGGTTTGCTAATCCTAGGTATAGTAGTAATCTTACTGCAGGACTAAACAGGGATCGTCACGGCTGTTAGTGAACAGCTTGTTTCTATTCTCTGTTCTGCTATCCAGGATGTTTCTACTGACTTCCTGGCCTGTGTCCCCCCAGCCGGGATGTTTCTGACCTGTGTCCCCCCAGCCGGGATGTTTCTGGCCTCTGTCCCCCCAGCCGGGATGTTTCTAGTTCGCCCAGACTGACTGTTGCCATGAAAATGATGAGAGAGCGTAGCAGAACTCCTGCGTGGATGGAGGGAATATGTTATTGATGATCTCATAAGTTTTTAAATGCCTGTATTCTCCACCTGCCTAGTGAGACCTAACTGACAGATTCCAGATTTTCAGATTCCGTTTCATATTTAGTTTTATGGCTGCCACGACAACGAGTGTCAGAAAGCTGCCATCAAATCACCATCAAATGAAATCCTAATGTTCTCTAACAGCAGCTCTTCAGTGCTTCTCTTTTCCGATCCGACACTACCCCCCCCCCTCAAGTCCATCTGCTCACCATGCTTTTGCTCCAGCTAGTTTATCTCTCTGCTGCTGTAACTATGGCTAGGGTGTCTCTCTGCTGCCGTAACTATGGCTAGGGTGTCTCTCCTGTTCTTAGCCTTACTGATAGTGCTATCACTTGTTGAAGTGCATTAATATGGAGTTGGTTCCCCCTCCTTAGCCGCTATCACAGACTCCAGTCTTCTGGGAAGGCTTTCCACTAGATGTTGGAACATTGCTGCTATAACAGCCTCCACTCTTCTGGGAAGGCTTTCCACTAGATGTTGGAACATTGCTGCTATAACAGCCTCCACTCTTCTGGGAAGGCGTGTGTGTGTGTGTGTATGTGTGTGCGGCTGCTCGGCCAAGGAAAGTTCCCGACGAACCGTTCTAGTGCGACGTTGCTTCCAGAGGCGGTTTGGAATTCGTTGCGGCCGTGGACAGACGTTTTTTTACGGCTTCAGCACTCGGTGGTCCCTGTTCTGTCAGCTTGTGTGGTCTACCACTTTGCGGCTGAGCCGTTGTTGCTCCAAGACGCTTCCACTTCACAAGAACAGCACTTACAGTTGAGCCGGGTGGCTGCTCTAGCAGGGCAAACATTTATTGGAAAGGTGTGGCATCCTATGATGGCGACACATTGAAACTCACTCATCTCTTCAGTAAGGCCAATGTTTGTCTATGGAGATTGCACGGCTTTGTGCTCTATTTTACACACACAAGGCTGACTCCACTAATTTGAAGGGGTGTCCACATACTTTTGAAAGTGAAGTCTATGTTGACTATGGTGATTGGCTATCTAGCAGGCTTAAATAACAGCATATACCGGTAACATAATTTCATAACTGGTTAGATGGCGTTATGTATTTCCAAAATGTTGGATTACTTTGAATGTAACTGTAAGCTAGGTGTTGATAGCAGCTAGCTGACTCACACAGCGCTAACCTAATGTTCACAGGCTGGTAGGGATAACGTCAGCAGGCTAGTTGGCTAGCAACCTTGCCAGCTGATTTGTAACAAGATCTTGTAAGCTGGATGAAAATTCAAACCAGTAGTCATGAGTGCAAACTATTTGGTTTAGTTTGAAGTCGGCTTCAACTGTTTTATTTCTGTTGGAGTTCACATGATAGGGAACAGGCTGGTTTGCCGCGTCCTCCATTTTGAAGTCAGCTTCAACTGTTTTATTTCTGTTGGAGTTCACATGATAGGGAACAGGCTGGTTTGCCACGTCCTCCATTTTATGTGACCCTGCAACTATGGCATTTTTGGGGATTTCTGATTTTAGTTTTATGTAAACTTGAACAATAAAAAACTGAGCTAACTTTGCATTGGGACTTTTAATGCAAATCTGTGTTACATGTGGTTGTGATTTATGCTAAATACCCTTTTAATCCACATTTTCTAATCTACAATGTTTGATTACGGTAAATTCTGTTGACGCAATTAATAATAAATGATCAATATGCCTGCATTTATATTTAGTAATTTACCGTTCTCTGATGGGACACGTTGTTTGCGGAGCTCAATTTATTGTGTTTTTGTTTTAGTTCATTCCGTTTATGAGTTTTGTTAATTTATTGTTTTAGACTTTTACTCCTGTCAATGTTGAGTTACGGTGCGCAACTGATTTAGTCATAGAAGGAGGCCTAGGCTATCCCGCCTGTGTGCAAATGTATTAAATGTACCCTGTTGGGTATTTCTGATTGTTCTAACACCCCACCACCAATGAGCTGTAGAGCTTATTAAATATATTTTTCTTCACCTCAAACAGCAAGTAGTCATTTAAAAAAAAACATTTTTTTTTTTATATAACATCAGTTGAGAATGGCTATAGGTCCTTAATGTATTTGAGAAATTATTTCCACCTCTCTCCCTTTCGATAACCACCGATCCTCAGTGTGAAAGGGGGGAAAAAATGGTATTCTCTGAATATCCCAGCCGGAAACATAATAAATACCTGGTTACTACTCCCTTGTGCAAATACAGCTGTCAGTACATAGCTCACTGGCACAGGAAACTGAGGGCATGGGAATATGATTAAGTTAGCTGCATGAGCCTCAGGCCGGACCCAGTAGATAGTTGATACAATGTTTAAAGTTCTTTGCAGACAGGTGGAGTAGAGATGAGATGACATTTTTTTTTTCTTTTTTTTTTTCTTCTGATTATCTTGATGTCTGGCTCCCTCTTCAGACATTTGTTTCAATTTATTTAATCAAACTGTGCTTAAAGCATCAGACAAGACTCTGCGTGTGTGTGTGTGTATATACAGCTGATTTTATTAAAACACATGTTTTATATATGGAAAAATACACGCTGAAGAAAATTGGCAGAAAAACCAGACTACTTTCGTTTGACAAGTTTTTAAATTTGTTTTATTTATTTTTTAGTCGGGGACAGCCCTAGGTTGCTGGTACTTAAGTTCTTCAGCCAAGGTCTTTGACAAACATACTTCGTCACTCACTGTGTTCGTTACTGATATAGTTAAGGTGGTCGTGGGTAAGTTGTTGTGCTCTGAGTTGTCTGCTTGGTAGACAGTAGTGCCACCAGCAGTGTTGTCAGTGCCTGGGAATGTCAGTCGTCCTCTGCTATTTTATTTGTGTCCCAAATAGCACCCTACTCCCTGGGCTCTGGTCAACAGTAAGTGCACAGTATAGGGAATAGGGTGCCATTTGGGATGCACTCTGTCATTGAACAGGAATTCAGCAGCTCTGCTTGTGGCAGGGCTGGCCTGACAGTTGGGACTATGCTACGCTCTTCTGCGGAGCGTGGACAGACTGATAATGCAGCCATTTGACTGGGCCTTAGCCCTCCTCCCTCCCCCTCCCCTCCCCTCCTCTTCTCTTCTCTTCCCTTAGCCCCGAATAATATAAAAACACATTTTATACCCAGCTGTGGTTTACCAGCTGTTTTTAAAATGGGATGAAATAAAGGCGTATGTAATTGTTTGGGTTGGAGAGGGGAAAGGATGGGGGGTGGATGGAGGGAGGGAGGGGGGGGCGGGCAATGCAAGTTAAATGTGTTTTGCATGCTTGTAACTATTTAATAATCCCCCCCCGTTTTGGTTTGGTGTGGGGGATTCCATCTTGTTTGCATGAATGTTCTTCAGTCATTCACAACATCTCAGCTCTCGTCTCACAACGATCCCTCCCTGCCTGTTCTCTTCGTTCATACCTTCTGACTGATGCTTTATAACATCTCATCTGGAATAAAAATGGACATCGCTCTCTTCCTCGTTCTTCTCTCCTTTCGCTCCCTCTGTGGCCAAAAACACTTAAAATATAATAATAATAATAAACAAATGTTTTGGGATTACAATATATAAATAAGCTTTCTACAATTAAAAGTCAAATACAATGCATTTTAAAACAGTCAGCAATAATGTAATTAATTCAGGGCTCAGTATATTATACCTAGGCTGATTATATGCCTTCCATAATCATAAGACCCACTAATTACATTATCTTAAAAAAACAAAAACACAACTTTTGATATTTAAAAAAATATATTATAAAACACATTTTTGCAATCACTGATCTGGCGTTAGCGTTGTCTGTATAAAAATGAACTTTTCGTTCCTAATTTAACCTGAACCATGCATAATGCACATTTACTAATGTAGCAGCCATTTATAGAAGGTGAACACAGGTCTCATAAACAATTTCTCAAACACAAGCCCACGTGGCAGTGAGTAGCCAGCTAATATTTAGACTTCAAGTTTAGCCAACTTGGATCAAGGTATAATTTGATAAGCTCTGGAATACAGCTAAAAAGGCAAAACAGTTGAATTAGAAACACGACCTCCTGTCCGTCTCCAACTGTTGGAACAGCATGCTATCCTGTCCGTCTCCAACTGTTAGAACAGCATGCTATCCTGTCCGTCTCCAACTGTTAGAACAGCATGCTATCCTGTCCGTCTCCAACTGTTGGAACAGCATGCTATCCTGTCCGTCTCCAACTGTTGGAACAGCATGCTATCCTGTCCGTCTCCAACTGTTGGAACAGCATGCTATCCTGTCCGTCTCCAACTGTTGGAACAGCATGCTATCCTGTCCGTCTCCAACTGTTGGAACAGCATGCTATCCTGTCCGTCTCCAACTGTTAGAACAGCATGCTATCCTGTCCGTCTCCAACTGTTGGAACAGCATGCTATCCTGTCCGTCTCCAACTGTTAGAACAGCATGCTATCCTGTCCGTCTCCAACTGTTAGAACAGCATGCTATCCTGTCCGTCTCCAACTGTTAGAACAGCATGCTATCCTGTCCGTCTCCAACTGTTAGAACAGCATGCTATCCTGTCCGTCTCCAACTGTTGGAACAGCATGCTATCCTGTCCGTCTCCAACTGTTAGAACAGCATGCTATCCTGTCCGTCTCCAACTGTTAGAACAGCATGCTATCCTGTCCGTCTCCAACTGTTGGAACAGCATGCTATCCTGTCCGTCTCCAACTGTTGGAACAGCATGCTATCCTGTCCGTCTCCAACTGTTGGAACAGCATGCTATCCTGTCCGTCTCCAACTGTTGGAACAGCATGCTATCCTGTCCGTCTCCAACTGTTGGAACAGCATGCTATCCTGTCCGTGTTGTTTACATGTTGAAATCAAGAATGAGAAGCCAATTCCTTACTGTTTTTATATTTTATACACATTTTATAAAACCGACTAAAAGGCTATTACAGCAATCTTTATTTGAATAAAATGCTCCTAGCGATACGTGGTACCGTAATGCTCATGGGACAAATTGAGCATTTAATTTTCCAGAATGAAGTTAATTGGTACATCTGTTTTTTAGTAGTCTGCTCTGCCTGAAATCTGAGGTGAAACAACAACCTTTCCAACAACCTGAAGGCTATTTCCAACCACCCTGTTTAACTTCTCTATTGCAGTATGTCTCCATGTGTTAGTGTCCATATGACCCTTTAATTTTGGACCAAACCCCAAATACAAATAGCGAGTTGAACCCGTTTTGTCAGAGGGGAAGAAGTGATCTCCCATCTTTGTTGGTTGTGAGTGGTAGGGGGAGGGTCTTAGGAGAAAGGGGTGAAGTGAGGTTTCACTTTCGCCAAAATGCGTTTTCTATGTGCTTATTTTGAACATAAGCTTGTCCTGCCTTTTGGGACAACGACTCCCATTGTTAGGGCGGAGACATGAGCATCTTGTCATTATATACAGATCTCCGGTGTAAATGGGAAGGTGCGCACAGAAGGAGCGAACGAGTTGAGACCATAAAGAGAACAAGCTGACACAAATGCTCATAAAAATAAATAAATAATTCTGTGATACAGGCATTTGGAATATCACGCAAATACATACATACTGGACTGAATTCAATATCGCTCTGTCGGTGTCTGTCGGTGTCTGTCGGTGTCTGTCGGTGTCTGTCGGTGTCTGTCGGTGTCTGTCGGTGTCTGTCGGTGTCTGTCGGTGTCTGTCGGTGTCTGTCGGTGTCTGTCGGTGTCTGTCGGTGTCTGTCGGTGTCTGTCGGTGTCTGTCGGTGTCTGTCGGTGTCTGTCGGTGTCTGTCGGTCTTCCTGCTGTTGTGGCTGATTGTGTAATACATATTGTAATCTTTTCATCATTTAGTGAGCTGGCAGTGCACAATGGGTGTGCTGTCTCTCCTCCAGACGAGAGGGATGACAGTGATTCTAGATTCTTCTAGATTCTTTATTATACAATCTCCTCAAAAATAGCCTTATTGATCTGATCCACTGGGGTGGGGGGACCACAGGATTGAGAGTTGGGACTGATTGCGTGTGGTCACAGGCTTTGTACCAAAATGGCACCACATTCCCTATGAAGTGTACTACTTTTGACCCAGAGCCCTTACAGAGTAGTGCACTGCTTTTGACCTGAGCTCTGGTCACTATTGGTTACGGGGTGCCATTTGGGACGGACACCGACTACTTGGAACAGCGTCCAGGGTTGCTGGAGTCACACTTTTTTTTTTTTTTTTTTTTTTTTTTTTTGAAAACCATTTTTTTGTGACCCAGAACATTTCTAGGCAGTAAAGCAGTGTACCATTAGGCCTAGACGTTAGGCAACGAGAGGGGGAAACATTTGCTCTGGATTTTTTATATTTTTTTATATGTAATTATAGAGAACATTTCACTAAAGACCTGGGTCTGACCCAAGCATATTTTTTTTTTCTCCAGCTGTCGTTTTATTGCAGTTAAGTGGTTTTAACTTTTTTTTTTTTTTTTTTTTTTTTTTTTTTTTACAGAATCCTATATGAATAATTTCCTCACCAGTAACATTTTAGTGTCTTTTGCACTCGCAGACCAATTATAAATTTATAAGAGTTAGTGTTATGGACTGAGGCGAACTGAGGAGACATACAGTCTGGGGCTAGTTCCTACAAAGTTTGTATGTTTTGTGGAACTGACAATGAGTAACCCTTATTTTATTTTTGTCTTTACTCAACCACTGTTTTCCAGGGAGCCCTGACATCCATAATATCTATGAAGAAACATTGAAGCACATAGTGTTACTATTTTACTGCTAACACTTGCAGCAGACACAAACACCTCTGCTACTCTTTTTGTCCGTGTGAGCCTGCAATATGTTGAGTTTCCCTGGGAAAGCTGTTAAGCACACTGTTTTACTATTGTGTTCATGAGTGTCTTTTATTAAATGTGTTTTACTGCTTTTCATTTTTAAGTATGCCTACAAGTATTGTATGCGGTCATATGGGCAGACTATTTAGTATGTAGCCTACATAACTTTATCAATTTATGGCCTAAAATAAATGTTCATATGGGCAGAATATGGTATAAATTCATTCATATGGTTATATACCGTGCATTGGTACAGTTCAGACCTATTTCCCCCCACACATTTTGTTACATTACAGCCTTACACTAAAATGGATTAAATTAAATACAATCATCAATACCCCATAATGACGAAAGCGAAAAGTCTTCTAGGATTTTTTTGCAAATGTATAAATTCATTTTTAATTTTTTTTTTTTTACATATGTTTTCAGATCCTTTGAAATGGTTCTGACTTGCCTAGTTAAATAAAGATGAAAAAAACACCATGGCCTGTTCACCCCACTACCATCCAGACGGGGAGGTCAGTACAGGTAAATCTGAGAGACTGAAAACAGCTTCTATCTCATGGCCATCAGACTGTCAAATAGCCATCACTAGCTGGTTACCACCTGGTTATTCAACCCTGCATCTTAAAGACTGCTGCCCTATATACTTTAAAAATAGAACATGAATAATGGAATAAAGTGAAAAGTATTAAATATAAAAAACGTAATTATCTTATTTACGTAAGTATTCAGACCCTGTGCTATGAAAATCAAAATTGAGCTCAGGTGCATCCTGTTTCCATTGATCATCCTTGATGTTTCTACAACTTGATTGGATTCCACCTGTGGTAAATTCACGTGATTGGAAATTATTGGGAAAGACACACACCTGTCTATATAAGGTCCCACAGTTGACAGTGATTGTCAAAGCACGAAACAACCCATGAGGTCGAAGGAATTGCCCGTAGAGCTATGAGACAGGATTCTGTCGAGGCACACATCTGGGGAAGGGTACCAAAACATTTTTGCATCATTGATAGTCCCCAAGAAAAGTGGATTCCATCATTCTTAAATGGAAGAAGTTTGGAACCACCAAGACTCTTCCCAGAGCTGGCCGCCCGGCCAAATTAAGCAATCAGGGGAGAAGGGCCTTACTCAGAACCCGATGGTCACTCTGACAGAGCTCCGGAGTTCCTTTGTGGAGATGGGAGAAGCTTCCAGAAAGACAACCATCTCTGCAGCACTCTAACAATGAGGCCTTTATGACAGAGGCCACTCATTAAACAACGTTTGACAGCCCACTTGGAGTTTTCCAAAAGGTACCTAAAGACTCTCGGACCATGAGAAACAAGATTCTCTAGTCTGATGAAACCAAGATTGAGCTTTTTGGCCTGAATGCCAAGCGTCACATCTTTAGGAAACCTGGCACCATCCCTACGGTGAAGCATGGTGGTGTTGGTAGAATCATGCTGTGGGGATGTTTGTCAGCGGCAGGGACTGGGACACTAGTTAGGATCAAATGAAAGCTGAACAGAGCAATGTATAGCAAGATCCTTGATGAAAACCTGCTCAGGACCTCAGACTTGGACAAAGGTTCACCTTCCCTACAGGACAACGACCCTAAGCACACAGCCAAGACGACGCAGGTGTGGTTTCGGGACAAGTCTCAATGTCCTTGAGTGGCCCCGCCAGAGCCTGGACTTGAACCCCATCGAGCATCTCTGGAGAGACCTGAAAATAGCTGTGCAGCGACACTCCCCATCCAACATGACAGAGCTTGAGAGGATCTGCAGAGAAGAATGGGAGAAACTCCTCAAATACAGATGTGCCAAGCTTGTAGCGTCATACCCAAGAAGACTCGAGGCTGTAATAACTGCCAAAGGTGCTTCAACAAAGTACTGAGTTGAAGCGGGTCTGAAATACTTATGTACATGTGATTTTTCAGTTGTACTATATCTAGGCATGGATCTAGTTTATACAATTTACATTTATCTGTTTTTTTACACTCTCAAACTATTTTATTTCAAATGACTTAAATGCAAGTGTAGGCTACATGACAATGCAGTGTCATAACAAACTGTCCAAGATTCTGCCTAGTGTTCTGATCTCCATGTTTCTGGACAAATTGAAAGCGTCCAAGTTGACTAGGTGCTAATTGTTGTTGGTTGGATTTTTTTTTTAGAGTATTCACAACCAGTGACTTGAGAATCCTTCTGTTGCCATGGCAGTGGATACCAGCAAGTTGTTGCTCCGTTCTCTTTTCACCTCTGCTGCTGTCGCTGCATTGCCTCAACTTGGTGGGGTGGGTAGCTCCAAGATGATGAAGGAAAAAAAACATGTTGATGCCTGCCCTCCACTCAGTTGTTGGTCTTGGCCAAGTCTTGCATTGTGCAGTTCCATAATTCTGAAAATAAGAGGCGCAGATTAGTAACCATGCTTTTGGCTTTGGGCTTAAAACACGCACATTTTGAAAATTCAGATGAAGAGGTGATTTGATGTTTTGGGTTAAGTTTCACAAAAAAAAGGTGTCCTGGACCCTTCTGTAATTAAGCATTTAGGCACTCCGCGTTGTGTCGTGCGCAAGAGCAGCCCTTAGCCATGGTATATTGACCATATTCCACAAGCCCCCCCTGGTTATCAACGTAATTAGAACAGTCAAATTTGTCATACCCCTGGTATATGGTCTGATATACCACTGCTTTCAGCCAATCAGTATTCAGGGCTCGACCCACCCAGTTGTACCACTGCTAATGGCTGTACCCAGCCACTTGGCATTGTGTGTACGAGCAGCCCTTAGCCTTGGTGTATTAGTAATATACCACACCCACCTCGAACCTTATTGCTTAAATGGACACTTGAGTTTACACAACCTTCCTAACATTGAGTTGCACCTCCCCTTTTGCCCTCAGAACAGCCTCAATTAGCCGGGGCATGGACACTCTACAAGGTGTTGAAAGCGTTTCCACAGGGATGCTGGCCCATACTTCCCACAGTTGTCAAGTTGACTGGATGTCCGTTGTGTGTCGGACCGTTCTTGATAAACACACAGGAAACCGTTGAGTGGTGGGAAGAACCCAGCAGCGTCGCAGTTCTCGACACAAATCGCCTGGCGCCTACTACCATACCCTGTTCAAAGGCACTAAAATATCTTTCTTTGCCCATTTCACTCTCTGAATGGCACACAATCCACGTTTCAACCCCCTCAAATGACACCAGGTTTTTCTGGATTGTGTTGTCTCAATCGTTATGAAAAGGATCGTCTTAACTATATGGGCAAACGGGTTCAAAAGGTAAAAAGCTTTTATTTCCTTGTAATCCATTATATTCACCTGGATGTCCCCTCGAGCCAGGGTATCGCGTCACGGCGTTCCAATGTTTAGTTTTGTGAATTGCTCATGCATTCATTTTATTTTTTTTTAAATTTTTTTTTGGGAACGCCGTGACACGTCCATTTGAAACTCACAACTATTGAAATGGAAACATTATGATTTTAGAGACTAAGTGACAACCGCCTTTGGTTAAAGGGTTCGGTTATACTGGGCTCTGTCATCACAATTATCAGGTCTTGTGAATTGGTCATGCATGTTTTTTTTTTTTTTTTTGCTTGAAAATGGGAGAGATGGACAGATACTGATTTTTAAAACAAAATGTACCATATTCTCATATGATACGAGGAGTATAAAACTCGTTAAAAGATGCCCTTGCCTTGAAGTTGAACCTCCCTTTTAGATTATTAACTTAGACAGTCAACTCGCGGTCTTCTGTTCATTTGAAAAGGCCTTAATTTTCACTATCAAAACGAGACTAAATGAAACATTTAATCCAAATGGATTTTGTGACGCTCCTATATTTAATAAAAACCCATTTGACTGTTAAATGCAGGGGAGGAAGAAGGCAGTCATTTTGTATAAACATTGGATTTCAGTGGTCCAGAGTTCATAATCATTTTCCTTTGGTGGGCCTAGCCATGTCTCTCCTCCAATCAGAAAGCCTGCTCACTGATGTCAATACCAAAGCTGATAATTGTGATGACAGAGCCCAGTATAACCGAACCCTTTAACCAAAGGCTGTTGTCACTTAGTCTCTCAAATCATGTTTCCATTTCAATAGTTGTGACAGTTTCATTTTATTGAAATGTTCAAATGTGGACCTTTTTTTAACAGATCTATTTCCCACCCACGTGATGTAATATATTCATAACGGAGAAATTCGGTATCCCATGGATAATATGCTGCCCATATGGACTTTATTTTAGGCCATATAAAGCACAACTATGCATGATTTAATGAAAAAGATGGAAATGTTTTTTTCCCCCGACTAAAATGGGCAATCGGTAGCTGGCTTAATTTCCCCTGGCAAATAGGCCTACAAGAGAACTACCACCATATCTCGCTGAAGTTGAGTGCGCAAGGTGGTCTGGGCCCTGCATATAGCACCTAACGCACACAAAAAAAAGATTTGCTCAACAAAGACGTAAGCAAAAAAACAAAAACAATGAATGATTTTTAAATGAGATATGATCTGATATTATGACAGGCCTTAGGTCTGTATAATAACAAGACAAAGCACCACTGTAAGAGTTGACGCATTCACTCTGGCCAAAGTTATGGCCCAGCAAGCCAAAGACGCGCACCGCATTATTTTATCATACCACATGTTAATGATACCTTATTTAATTATACCACATGTTAATGATACCTTATTTAATTATACCACATGTTAATGATACCTTATTTAATTATACCACATGTTAATGATACCTTATTTAATTATACCACATGTTAATGATACCTTATTTAATTATACCACATGTTAATGATACCTTATTTAATTATCACATGTTAATGTTTAATTTACCACATGTTAATGATACCTTATTTAATTATACCACATGTTAATGATACCTTATTTAATTACCACATGACGCACCGCATTCACAGAAGTGCTTTAGGGAGAGTTTGCCCACAGACCCATAGCGGATGCAGGCAATGAGTCGGTGATCGCTGAGATCCTGATTTGAAAACGGAGGTGTATTTGGAGGGCATGTTGGTCAGGATAATATCTATGAGGGTGCCCATGTTTACGGTTTTAGGGTTGTACCTGGTGGGTTCCTTGATAATTTGTGTGAGATTGAGGGCATCTAGCTTAGATTGTAGGACTGCTGGGAGGGGGTTAAGCATGTCCCAGTTTAGGTCATCTAACAGAACGAACTCTGAAGATAGATGGGGGGGCAATCAATTCACATACGGTTTCCAAGGCGCAGATGGGAGTGGGGTGGGGGGTGGGGGGTCTATAACAGTGAGACTTATTTCTGGAGAGATTAATTTTTAAAATTAAAAGCTCAAACTGTTTGGGCACAGACCTGGAAAGTATGACATAACTTTGCAGGCCATCTCTGGAGTAGATTGCGGCAACTCCCAATTGGGTACTTTCCACCCCCCCACCATTGTGTGAGAGGCCATTGGCTGTATATGTTAGGCCTAGGTCACCGCCTGTGTGGGAGTTTTGGATTTACTCTGTCAGATTGCCTTTCTCTCCTCCCCCTTATGCCCTTCTCATCTCCCTCATCCTTTTCTCCTCTCCTCCTCATCTCAAATGACATTCTAATGCAATTAACTCTTAGCCTGGATCCCATCCAGCCTCTATGCTCTGAGGCCTTTACTGGTATCAGGCCCAGCAGTGGGCCTATTGTGGATGCGCCCCAAATTACTCCCTATATTGTGTACTACCTTTTTGACCAGGGCTCATAGTAATGCACTATATAGGGTGCCATTAGGGACTCACTTGGTAGCCTGGGCTAGAGGAGGAGAGTGGAATATGATGATTAAAAGGAAGCTACATTTCCCCCCTCAAAGTACTTCTGGGCTGGCAGGGAGAGGGAGTGTTTTCTGGGGCTGACATTAGGAGCAGCATGCCTACATTTGCGTGACACTGCCTGCGGAGGAGCAGAGGTTCACGGGTAATTATTTCTGAGTTTTGAGAGGATGAGACAGACTGGTGGACAGAGGGAGTAGTGTACCAGCTAAGGCTAGCAATTAGAGTATTTTGTTGTTAATCTTAGCAAACGCTACCAACCAACAGACTAGCTAAGCCAATTGGTAAAGAGTTTAGATTAAATGGTTTGGATAAGATTAGCTGCTCTAGGTATGTCTTCATTGGTAGGGCACAAAAAGAGCTGAGGTCTATGGCGATAGGTGGGATGGGCTGAGAGTGGCTGGGGGGTGGGATTAAAGAGCTGAAGTCTATGGTGATAGGTGGTGGGGGGGAAAGTACTGCCAGCTAGGCACTTTATCCATGGATGAATATACAGTGACGGATTCGCCACGAGAGAGGGAAGTGGTTGGCGAAAAAGACGGCAGGCAACCGATCAAATTTAATTTATAAAGCTCTTCTGTCATCAGCTGATGTCACAAAGTGCTGTACAGAAACCCAGCCTAAAACCCCCAAACGGCAAGCAATTGCAGGTGTAGAAGCACGGTGGCTAGGAAAAACTCCCTAGAAAGGCTGGAACCTAGAGAGGAACCAGGCTATGAGGGGTGGCCAGTCCTGTTCTGGCTGTGCCGGGTAGAGAGGAACCAGGCTATGAGGGGTGGCCAGTCCTCTTCTGGCTGTGCCGGGTAGAGAGGAACCAGGCTATCCTCTTCTGGCTGTGCCTGTTGGAGATTAGAAACCTAGAGAGGAACCAGGCTATGAGGGGTGACCAGTCCTCTTCTGGCTGTGCCGGGTAGAGAGGAACCAGGCTATCCTCTTCTGGCTGTGCCTGTTGGAGATTAGAAACCTAGAGAGGAACCAGGCTATGAGGGGTGGCCAGTCCTCTTCTGGCTGTGCCGGATGCACATCTGATGCCAATGGTCTGATTAAACAACACACAGTACCAGTCAAAAGTTTGGACACCTACTCATTCCATGGTTTTTCTTTATTTTTTACTATTTTCTACATTGTAGAATAATAGTGATGACAAACTATATAAAATAACAGACATGGAATCCTGTAGTAACCTGAAAAGTGATAAACAAATCAATGTATTTGACAATCTTACAAGTAGCCACCCTTTTTCCTTGTTTTTTCACTCTTGGCATTCTCTCAACCAGCTTCACCTGGAATGCTTTTCCAGCAGTATTGAAGAAGTACCCACATATGCTGAGCACTTGTTGGCTGCTTTTTCCTTCACTCCGCAGTCAACTCATCCCAAACCATCTCAGTTATATATAGAGAACACACACACACAGTTTTGATCTCATGGATAGTTAGCCTGAGATTCCCAGCCCCCTGTACCTCGGATGTTAACCAAAACAAGTGGCGGGGTCACTTTTGTTGTTCGAATCGCAGATTGCTTCTTTAACACTGAGCTCCAACCCACTGAGCCAATGGAATATCTTCCTCACTCTTCACTCTGCCCCCTGAGGTGTGCTCTCTGCTGTTGATTTTTACATTAATAAATGCATCCAATTAAGACTGTCAGCGGTCCTCTCTCCTCTCTGTGTGACAGGTTTACTCGTTGTGACAGGGGTCTCCCCTAACGCTCCTTCACTTTAACATGCCTCTGTAGGCACCCTATTCCCCCTTCACGCAGTGCACTACTTTTTCATCAAGGCCCTTGTTGGGGACAATGCTTCCTTTTTATATAGGGTTTCATTTGGGACAAACGCATAAAAAAAAAGTGTTCTAACTGTCACATTGTAATGTCCTGTCGTTCCTCCTTTTGTCCCTCAGGTGAATCCATGAAGCAGGCATCAGGATGTCATTTAGGACGGACCCTCATGTCTCAACAGTAATATCCTGTCCTTGTCCCTCAGGTGAATCCATGAAGCAGGCATCAGGAGAGTTTGCAGAGGACCCCTGTTCCTCGGTAAAGAGGGGTAACATGGTCCGTGCAGCCAGGGCCCTCCTCTCTGCCGTCACTCACCTGCTGGTTCTGGCCGACATGTCTGATGTCTACAAGCTACTGCTGCAACTCAAACTGGTGAGACACATGCGCACACACACACACACACACACACACACACACACACATATATACACATACACCTGCTGGTTCTGGCCGACATGTCTGATGTCTACAAGCTACTGCTGCAACTCAAACTGGTGAGACACACACACACACGCGCACACACACACATGCACGCGCGCACACACACACACACACACGTACACCTGCTGGTGCTGGCTGACACGCATACACACACATACATACGCGCGTGCGCACACACACACACACACACACACACACACACACACACACACGCACGCGCACATATATATATATATATGCGCATATATATACACACACACACACCTGCTGGTGCTGGCTGACAAGTCTGTCTACAAGCTGCTCAGACTGGTGAGAGACATGACACGCACACACGCGTGCACACATACGCGCAATTAGTATTTGGTAGCATTGCCTTTTAAATGATTGAACTTGGGTCAAATGTTTTAGGTAGTCTTCCACAAGTTTCTCACAATAAGTTGGGTGAATTTTGGCCCATTCCTCCTGACAGAGCTGGTGTAACGGAGTCAGGGTTGTAGGCCTCCTTGCTCGCACACACTTTTTCAGTTCTGCCCACATTTCTATGGGATTGAGGTCAGGGCTTTGTGATGGCCACTCCAATATCTTGACTTTGTTGTACTTAAGCCATTTTGCATAACTTTGGAAGTATGCTTGGGGTCATTGTCCATTTGGAAGACCCATTTGCGACCAAGATTTATCTTCCTGACTGATGTCTTGAGTTGCTTCAGTATATCCACATAATTTTCCTCCCTCATGATGCCATCTATTTTGTGAAGTACACCAGTCCCTCCTGCAGCAAAGCACCCCCACAAATTGATGCTGCCACCCCCGTGCTTCACGGTTGGGATGGTGTTCTTCGGCTTGCAAGCCTCCCCCTTTTTCCTCCAAACATAACGATGGTCATTATGTCCAAACGGTTCTATTTCTGTTTCATCAGACCAGAGGACATGTGCAGTTGCAAACCATAGTCTGGCTTTTTTATGGCGGTTTTGGAGCAGTGGCTTCTTCCTTGCTGAGCGGCCTTTCAGGTTATGTCTATCGGACTTGTTTTACTGTGGATATAGATACTTTTCTACAGGTTTCCTCCAGCATCTTCACAAGGTCCTTTGCTGCTGTTCTGGGATTGATTTGCACTTTTCTCACCAAAGTATGTTCATCTCTAGGAGACAGAACGCATCTCCTTCCTGAGCGGTATGACAGCTGCGTGGTCCCATGGTGTTTATACTTGCGTACTATTGTTTGTACAGATGAACGTGGTATCTCCAGGCGTTTGGAAATTTCTCCCAATGATGAAACAGACTTGTGGAGTTTTACAGTTTGTTATCTGAGGTCTTGGTTGATTTCTTTTGATTTTCCCATGATTTCAAGCAAAGATGCACTGAGTTTGAAGGTAGGCCTTGAAATACATCCACAGGTATACCTCCAATTGACTCAAATGATATCAATTAGCCTATCAGAAGCTTCTAAAGCCATGACATCATTTTCTGGAATTTTCCAAGCTGTTTAAAGTCAGTCAACTTAGTGTATGTAAACTTCTGACCCACTGGAATTGTGATACAGTGAATTATAAGTGAAATAATCTGTCTGTAAACAATTGTTGGAAAAATGACTTGTGTCATGCACAAAGTAGCTGTTCTAACCGACTTGCCAAAACTAGAGTTTGTTAACAAGACATTTGTGTAGTGGTTGAAAAACGAGTTTTAATGACCCCAACCTAAGTGTCTGTAAACTTCTGACTTCAACTGTACCTTACAGCATTAAACTGTCTCTCTGGCTTTGAGGTAGCTTATCATGATCCACACACACACACACACACACACACACACACACACACACACACACAGACTTAAGTGGGCTCTTGTAGACGTGACAGAAGTTCCACGTAGCTGAAGGGAAAACTATTCGACTAGCTTATGAATTACTTAGACATTCTTTATTGCATCGAAGAAAATTAAAATAATTAAATAACCTTAAGTTCAGCTGCACCTTTTTAAAAAATAAAAAGAAAGCAACACGTCTACCTATTCAACTGTTTTTCCAAGATAAATAGTTTGCTTGACTCAAACTAACGTTCTGGTATCTTGGCTAAAGGTTTCAAACCAGGTCTTCTGTGTTTTGTCCATCCTTTTACTTCAGTTCATTATTGCTGTGAATGAATGGAACGGACTCCACAAGGAGGCCTTTCACCTGCAGTGAAGAGACTTGCTGTTTATCATCTTAGTCCTCTGTAGGCACCCTATCTATTTAGTGCACTACTGTTGACCAGGGCCCCATAGGGTTAGTGCACTACTTTAGACCAGGGCCCCATAGGGTTAGTGCACTACTGTTGACCAGGGCCCCATAGGGTTAGTGCACTACTGTTGACCAGGGACCCATCGGGTTAGTGCACTACTGTTGACCAGGGCCCCATCGGGTTAGTGCACTACTGTTGACCAGGGCCCCATCGGGTTAGTGCACTACTTTAGACCAGGGCCCCATAGGGTTAGTGCACTACTTTAGGGACCAGGGCCCCATAGGGTTAGTGCACTACTTTAGACCAGGGCCCCATAGGGTTAGTGCACTACTTTAGACCAGGGCCCCATAGGGTTAGTGCACTACTTTAGACCAGGGCCCCATAGGGTTAGTGCACTACTTTAGACCAGGGCCCCATAGGGTTAGTGCACTACTTTAGACCAGGGCCCCATAGGGTTAGTGCACTACTTTAGACCAGGGCCCCATAGGGTTAGTGCACTACTTTAGACCAGGGCCCCATAGGGTTAGTGCACTACTTTAGACCAGGGCCCCATAGGGTTAGTGCACTACTTTAGACCAGGGCCCCATAGGGTTAGTGCACTACTTTAGACCAGGGCCCCATAGGGTTAGTGCACTACTTTAGACCAGGGCCCCATAGGGTTAGTGCACTACTTTAGACCAGGGCCCCATAGGGTTAGTGCACTACTGTTGACCATGGACCCATAGGGTTAGTGCACTACTTTCGACCAGGGTGCCATTTGGGATGTAGCCATACGTTTTCTAACCTTTCCGTTCACTACTGTAAACTGTTCTGATTTCTAATTACACAGCCAGACAGTGAAGTCATTGGGTCAAACGTCAACGATGAAATAGTCATTTTTTCCCCTCCTTCTTTTTATAGCTAGGTTGTAAAATGGAAGACGTCTGTCATTTCTTGAAGCCCAGACAGGACAGCAGGTTTAAAAGGAAATTACTATGTATTTATTGTCTCGGATCCTCCGGGTGAAGATCTAGAATCAGTTTTTAGATCATGTAAATGATCATCAGTAATTATATTGACATCTAGATCAACACTCTTTACTGTGAGACACTTCATGAATATGTGCTTGGGCCAGAAATGATTTTACTGTAGAAAGAGAGAGGATAGAAAGACACTTGTTTCTACTCTTGAGGTGAGGAAGCTTCCACAGCTATGTGTGCTATTGCATTGTGGGCTAAGCCCCACCCTGTGTTCTATTTCCCATACTGTCTCTTAAAGTTGAACAACTCAATGTTATCTTATCATGCCTCTGTTTATAACCCACCTCTTCACAGGGTTAGTGCCTTCCAGATACCCTGGTTGTGTCCCAAACGGCAACCTGTTCCCTATGTAGTGCACTACTTTTGACCAGGGACCGTATCCGGAATGGCACCCTATGTCCTATGTAGTGCCTATTCCACATGGGGCCCTGTATAGGGCAACGGGTGCCATTTTTAAGACCCATCCAGACTGAGTCAGTGCTCCAGCTATATCAAAGTCTCTTGAAGGCAGTCAGCCCTGGCATTCTCTGGACACTGGCCACCCTGGTGTTGCCAGCCAACTGCAGGAGACCTGACGTCATTGCTCTTTCTGCATTCCAGATACCCAGAGTCCCAAATGGCGCCCTATGTAGAGCACTGCTGTTTGACCAAGGCCCATTGTGAATAGGCTGCCATTTGGGATGCTATATATGGATACTGAACGGGCATGCGCTGGGTGGATTATAGAATCCTATCAAATACAGTGTTCCTGAATCCTGAGATGTTCAATGTTTACTCCAGGATATGTAAAGTCAGCAAAAAAATAAATGGTTTATTTTCATTAAACTTAACATGAGTAAATATTTGTATGAACATAAGATTCAACTGAGACAAACTGAACAAGTTCCAGACATGTGACTAACAGAAATGGAATAATGTGTCCCTGAACAAAGGGGGGGTCAAAATCAAAAGTAACAGTCAGTATCTGGTGTGGCCACCAGCTGCATAAGTACTGCAGCATCTACTCCTCATGGACTGTACCTGATTTGCCAGTTCTTGCTGTGAGATGTTACCTCACTCTTCCACCAAAGCACCTGCAAGTTCCCGGACATTTCTTGGGGGAATGGCCCTAGCCCTCACCCTCCGATCCAACAGGTCCCAGATGTGCTCAATGGGATTGATCTGGGCTGTTTGCTGGCCATGGCAGAACATTGACATTCCTGTCTTGCAGGAAATCACGCACAAAACCAGCAGTATGGCTGGTGGCATTGTCATGCTGGAGGGTCATGTCAGCATGAGCCTGCAGGAAGAGTACCACATGAGGGAGGAGGATGTCTTCTCTGTAACACACAGCGTTGAGATTGCCTGCAATGACAACAAGCTCAGTCCGATGATACTGTGACACACCGCCCCAGACCATGATGGACCCTCCAACTCTAAATCAATCCCGCTCCAGAGTACAGGCCTCGGTGTAACACTCATTCCTTCGACAATAAACGCAAATCTGACCATCACTCCTGGTGAGACAAAACCGTCACTCGTCAGTGAAGAGCACTTTTTGCCGGTCTGGTCAAGCAACGGTCTGTGACCATAGGTGACGTTGTTGCCGGTGATGTCTGGTGGGGACCTGCCTTACAACAGGCCTACAAGCCCTCAGTCCAGCCTCTCTCAGCCTATTGCGGATAGTCTGAGCACTGATGGAGTGATTGTGCGTTCCTGGTGTAACTCGGGCAGTTGTTGCCATCCTGTACTTCTCCTGTAGGTATGACGTTCGGATGTCCCGATCCTGTGCAGGTGTTACACGTGGTCTCCCACTGCGAGGATGATCAACTGTCTGTCCTGTCTCCCTGTAGCGCTGTCTTAGGCGTCTCACAGTACGGACATTGCAATTTATTGCCCTGGCCACATCTGCAGTCCTCATGCCTCCTTGCAGCATGCCTAAGGCACGTTCACGCAGATGAGCAGGGACCTCTTTAGACCTCTTTAGTGTCCTAACTGTGGTCATATTACTGTGACCTTATTTGCCTACCGTCTGTAAGCTGTTAGTGTCTTAACGACCGTTCCACAGGTGCATGTTCATTCATTGTTTGGTTATTGTACAAGCATGGGAAACAGTGTTTAAACCCTTTTCAATTAAGATCTGTGAAGTTATTTGGATTTTTACGAATTATTTTTGGTCCTGAGTTTTTGTTTTTTTGCTAAGTTTAGTTCCATCTGATTTGGTCTTGTTTTTCCATGTGGGAGAGGGAACCGTGCAGATCTACACCTGTTACCCTTGGTCATAAGTAACATATATGGGCATCCTTAGTTATAGCTAAATTATAGCTGCCTCAGGCCCGGCTAATCTACAGTTAGCCTCAGGCCCGGCTAATCTACAGTTAGCTTCAGGCCCGGCTAATCTACCTCTGTAGGAGATGCTACTGGAGAAATACAGCTAACCTAGCCTCAGGCCTCGATAATATAGATTAAAGCTAGTCTCTAGGCCTCTAGGAGATCGTTACTGTGACGTCATCTCCATTTTTAATCTTTCACCAGTTCTCTGTGGATGACTGAGTATGGTCCAAACCCTTAGGCATTGATGGGGGTTAGTGTTCTCACTCAGTTTGACTACAGGTAAGCCCTGAATCACACCCTGTTCCCAGTGCTTTTGACGAGTCCCTATGAGGTGATATGTAACTTACCTTTGTGTGTATATAAAGTGTACCGTGCGGCTATTTTCTTGAGCACACAGCCACGCAATCTCCATAGACCAACAGTGGCAGTAGAATGGTCTTACTGAAGCGCTGTGACTTTTTCAACAGGGCACCATCATAGTATGCCACTTTTCCATCAAGTCGGTTTGTTACATTTCTGCCCTGCTAGAGCTTGCCTCGGTCAACTATAAGTGCTGTTATTGTGAAGTGGAAACGTCTAGGAGCAACAACGGCTCAGCCACGAAGTGGCAGGACACACAAGCTCACGGAACAGGACGGCTGAGTGCTGAAGCAAAAAATCATCTGTCTTCGGGTTGTAACCCAGAGTTCCAAACTGCCTCTGGAAGCAACGTCAGCCCCAGAACTGTTCACTGGGATCTTCATAAAATGAAATGGGTTTCCGTGGCCGAGCAGCCGCATACAAGCCTCAGATCACCGTGCACAGTGTCCAACCTAATGCCTCGATCACGCCTACAGCGTCATTGCACAAAATAGTACGCAGCATCATCTGGATATGTATACAATAAAAGTTCAACATTCACCATTTCTGTCAAGCAAACATTCTACGCATAGTTTGTATATGTTCGATAAATCCAACACAGCACCACACAGAACGCCATGCAACTGCCTCTACAACGCAAGGCTAACTCGGCGGTCCATTGGAAATTAATGTACTTCTGGTTTACCAAATTGCAACGATGCTGTTTTTTTTGATCGAAGGCGTAAGATCACCATGTGCGTCAGCACAATAACTGTTTGTCGAGAGCTTCAGGAGATGTGTTTCCATGGCTGAGCAGCAGCACACAAGCCTAAGATCACCATGCTAAGCGTCGGCTGGAGTGGTGTAAAGCTCGCCGCCATTGGACTCTGGAACAGTGGAAATGCGCTCTCTGGACTGACGAATCACGTTTCACCATCTGGCAGTCCGACAGACGAATCTGGGTTTGGCGGATGCCAGGAGAACGCTACCTGCCCCAATCAAAAGTGCCAACTGTAATGTTTGGTGGAGGGATAATGGTCTGGACCTGTCATGGTTCAAGCTAGGCCCCTTTGTTACAGTGAAGGGAATCTTAACGCTACAGTATATTATATTGACATTCTAGATGATTCTGTACTTCCAACTTTGTGGCAACAGTTGCGGAAGGGCCTTTCCTGTTTCAGCATGACAATGCCCCGTGCACAAAGCGAGGTCCATACAAAAATGGTTTTGTCGATCGGTATGGAAGAACTTGACTGGCCTGCACAGAGCCCTGACCTCAACTCCATTGAACACCTTTGGGATGAATTTTAACGGGGACTGCGAGCCAGGCCTAATCGACCCGACTTCATTCAGCCACAAGAGCATTAGTGAACACAGCAATGTTCCAACATCTAGTGGAACGTCTTTCCAGAAGAGTGGAGGCTTTTTATAGCAGCAAGGGGGGGGGAGGAAACTCCATATTAATGCCCATGTTTTTTTGGAATGAGATGTTTGATGAGCAGGTGTCCACATACTTTTATTTCAGGAAGGTTTATTTATTTAACCTTTTTTTAAAATAACTTCTGCTCAATTCCCTCCATAAATGTTCCCTTTTTACCTTTGCAATATTACCAAAGCTCATCCTGAACACTAGGCATATTGTATTCATTTTGCGCTGATATAGCTAGTGTGTACTTTTTGATGGTAAAGATTGAGTGCAAACTGTTTTTCTGTGGTAACAGCTAGTAGCAAATTAATCATTTACCATATACTGTAGTCTAAGCACTGGTCTTTAATGGACTGTTGAGTGGAGAGAGGCATGTTGACTGTGTTAACTCACGGAAAGAATAGCCTTCCTAGCAAAGATTTTGCCTTAGTCCCAAATGGCACCCGTTACCATATAATGTAATACTTTTTGACCAGAGCCCTATGGCCTAGAGAGCACAAACCTATGGGCCCTGGTCGAAGTAGTGCACTATGTTGGTGATGGTGTGTATTTGGGACAGGATCTGAATACGAGAAGCTGTTGAACCTGAATCTTCATCGTGCCGTTATCCAGACTTCATTTCCGTCGTCATTCCAAACCTACCACTGACGTTATCAAATAACGAGAGAGTGTCTCAGGGCTAATCTTTCTAGCATCTCTCAGTGAATTTTTCCAATTCCCCAGTCCACAACGCCTCTCTTACATTCTTTGGGGATACCCCTGCCTACATTCCCTATCTAAACCTTGTGTTCCTCTGTAACCCCTCTAGGTGGAGGAGAACCTGGTGAAGGTGCGTAATGCTGGAACAGAGCAGGACCTGGGCATACAGTACAAGGCCCTGAAACCAGAGGTGGACAAACTCAACATGATGGCTGCCAAGAGACAGCAGGTATGTACTGGACTGTCTGATGGAGAGGGACAGGGAGCGTGGTTGGGAGTGAGATGGCTGGTATGTACTGGACTGTCTGATGGAGAGGGACAGGGAGCGTGGTTGGGAGTGAGATGGCTGGTATGTACTGGACTGTCTGATGGAGAGGGACAGGGAGCGTGGTTGGAGTGAGATGGCTGGTATGTACTGGACTGTCTGATGGAGAGGGACAGGGAGCGTGGTTGGGAGTGAGATGGCTGCCAAGGAGACAGCAGTCAGGTCCGTTCTAAGGGAGGTGTCTGAGCTGGAGAGGGAGCTGACAGTTGGGGTGGGTGAAGGGCTATGAAGGGTAGGTGATGGGAAGTAGGAGACTGGAGGGAGAGACATGGGAGATGGATGTTAGTAGTTAAGCAACCTACTGATGCCCCATCTACACTACGAGATATGGAGTCTGAGGAGTAGAGTGGCGAAAGGGATTTTCTTTTCATCCGTGTCTTTTGTTGTGGCTGGCAACGCAACATTCTTGGTCCGCAGCTCAAATTGACCATAAATATCAGTAGCCAGTAAGCACAAGCTATTTAACAATCCAAGCAACTGTTAAAACATATTGAATAATGTAACAATCCACAAGCAGACACATGTTTATTTTAGCTGACAATACACATCTAACCCTTGATAGCTAGCTAACAAATGCTAAGGCAGGTAGCCTAGTGATTAGCGTTAAGACTGTTAACCCACTGTTGCCCAGGCGCTGAAGACGTGGCTGTTGATTAAGGCAGTCGACCGGGGTTTAAATGTGGAAGACTCATTTCAGTTGAATACATTGTTGTACAACTGACTAGGTAACCCCCTCCCCCTTTTTTTAACATGTTCAAGCTACCCGTTAGCATGTCGATAATTCACTTTTACCCCCCCATACGAATATAAAAGTACAGTAATGTTAGTGTCTTTCATATTATAATATAGGCTGCTAGCAGGCTAGCTGAACAACATTTCTGCATCCTCACGTAAACGTCACAGAACAACGAATGTGACGCGTTCGCTTGATGCTTCCAAATATGGTAGTGAGAGGAAGCCCAGTGGCCTGGCTTGATGCTTCCAAATATGGTAGTGAGAGGAGGCCCGGCTTGATGCTTCCAAATATGGTAGTGAGAGGAAGCCCAGTGGCCTGGCTTGATGCTTCCAAATATGGTAGTGAGAGGAAGCCCAGTGGCCCGGCTTGATGCTTCCAAATATGGTAGTGAGGAGCCCGGTGGCCCGGCTTGATGCTTCCAAATATGGTAGTGAGAGGAAGCCCAGTGGCCCGGCTTGATGCTTCCAAATATGGTAGTGAGAGGAAGCCCAGTGGCCCGGCTTCAAATATGGTAGTGGGAGGAGGCCCGGCTTGATGCTTCCAAATATGGTAGTGAGAGGAAGCCCAGTGGCCCGGCTTGATGCTTCCAAATATGGTAGTGAGAGGAAGCCCAGTGGCCCGGCTTGATGCTTCCAAAAATGGGATGGTAGTGAGAGGTGGCCCGGCTTGATGCTTCCAAATATGGTAGTGAGAGGTGGCCCGGCTTGATGCTTCCAAATATGGTAGTGGGAGGAAGCCCAGTGGCCCGGCTTGATGCTTCCAAATATGGTAGTGGGAGTGGGAGGTGGCCCGGCTTGATGCTTCCAAAATAGTGGTAGTGAGAGGATGCTTCCAAATATGGTAGTGGGAGGAAGCCCGGTGGCCCGGCTTGATGCTTCCAAATATGGTAGTCGGAGGAAGCCCGGTGGCCCGGCTTGATGCTTCCAAATATGGTAGTGAGTGGAAGCCCGGTGGCCCGGCTTGATGCTTCCAAATATGGTAGTGGGAGGAAGCCCGGTGGCCCGGCTTGATGCTTCCAAATATGGTAGTGGGAGGAAGCCCGGTGGCCCGGCTTGATGCTTCCAAATATGGTAGTGGGAGGAAGCCCGGTGGCCCGGCATTGGGAGAAGATGGAGTGACATGGATTTTTGTCCGGCATTCTGCTAATTTTCTCATTGACTAAACATTTGATCTCAATACAGTTCTGTTTTCCCAAAACTAGAATCTGCTACGAACTAAGTTTTGTAGACTTTGCCCTTTGCCAAAGTTTAGAAAATATATAACACTGTTTAGGAGTAGAAAGGCAAATATAGTTATTGCTGCCGAGTAGGTGTTTCCTAACGGAAATATGCAAATGAATGCTAGACTGCTCCAGTAGGATCTTGCTAGTTCCTGCTTGGCTCTGCCCACCATTGACCAATGTTGTTCCCTTTGGAAACGACAGGCTATCATCCGGTTAGTTCTACACATCTTTGTAAACTTGCTGTCTAGCTGAAAGTGGATGGTTTTTAGCTGAACCATTGTTAGATCAGGAGCTCTTGGGCTAACACTAGCTACGTAATAAAGTTGCCTAATAGTTAACCTGGCTTCATCTGATCAATAATATGGAAATGGACTGAATGTTAGTAATCACCTGGGGAGATGCTTCTAGCCTGGAACTCAGTAGCTCAGTGCAGTCAAGCAAGAGAGAAAAAAGAGAAAAGGATTTAAAGCTACGGCGACCAATTTTCAGAATGTAACAGGTTGTTACAATTTTTAAGGTGTAAAAAATAAGGACAGTGTCTACATTTCAGCTGTTTAAACCCCCCCAGAGGTAAGGGAGTGAAAAGATGTATTGCAGGCAGCACAGGGTGACCAGATCCTTTATGGAGACTGTCACTGCATTTCATATTTCATGATGAGTTTCGCTGGTGACGTCACAGAGTTAAAGGGATGAGCAGTATCACGAGACTGTTCAGGTAGGACACACACAGAGTATAGGAGAAGAATCTGCTTGCGTTATATCTCACATGCTATTGTTTTGGGTCTGTTTTATTTTCCTATTTGTCTTTCCAGTCTTGTGATTTTTTTTAAATTTTAGATTTGGTTTAGTACCAAACAACCAGGTTGTAAATAAATATGTCCCTTCCTGTTTTTTAGTAGACTGAAATGTAAACGTAAAGCCATACGATCGTGTGTGTGAGGCTTTGGCCAATGTTGATTTCCTTTATGCTAAGGCATCAGTTGATTCTACCTCGTAAATGGCACTGTATTCCCTATATATATATGTATGTGTGTGTGTGTGTGTGTGTGTGTGTGTGTGTGTGTATATATGTGTATATATATATATATATGTATATGTGTATATGTATATGTATATGTGTATGTATGTATGTGTGCACTTTTGACTCAGGCCTATAGTACAACATATAGGGAATATTGTATTTTGGGAGGCGGGAGCCTGTGCTGTCTCCCTGGCTCGTCTATAAAAACGAACACTGGAGCCAGTAGTAAGAGCTGTGTGTTAAAGCTGCAGGGCTTATTGGAATGGCCTGATTATGACTGCTCTTTATCACCACAGGGGAGAATCTGGGTCGTTCAGACAGAGCAGCGCTGAGGTCGCTCAGACAGAGCAGCTCTGTCATAATTGTGTACATGAGGGCATCACTTGACGGTCTTGAATCCAAAGTACTCGTACCCTGTGTCCCCCCCCCCCGTGTCTTGTCTTTTGTTGTGGCTGGCAACGCGACATTCTTGGTCCTCAGCTCAAATTGACTGCCGCCCCCTTCCCCTGCATCTGCATTCTTTGCTTATTGAAAGGATGTTTTCCAGATAGTGTAATGATACCGTTGTCTCTCTGTCTCTCTAGGAGTTGAAGGATGTTCACCATAAGGATCAGATGGCGGCTGCCCGTGGTGTTCTCCAGAGGAACATCCCCATGCTCTACACCGCCTCCCGCGCCTGCCTTCAACACCCGGACGTGGCCGCATACAAGGTCTGGAATAGAACAGTGGGGGCATCCCAAATGGCACCTTGTTCCCTAATAGTGAACTGATGTTGACCAAAAGCCGTTTGTGCTCAATATCAAGGGAATAGGGTGCCATTTGGGACCTAATAATATTTGAAATGTAAAAAAAAAAAAAAAAGAGCTTATGATAATCATTTAACTTCAATAGCACATTACATACAGAATCTCGAAGCGCTTCAGAGACACATCTTGTTGATTTTGTATTTTTATTATCTTTAGTTCCCCCGTAAATAACGTGAATTTAATTCCATTCTCCAGGCGAACCGTGACCTGATCTACAAGCAGCTTCAGCATGCAGTCTCAGGCATCTCTAATGCTGCCCAGGCTACCGCCTCGGATGATGCTGCCTTCAACCACCCTGCCGGGGGTGGAGAGCTGGCCTACGCTCTCAACAACTTCGATGTAAGTCTAGGAGGGATGGGGTTTGGAGAGGGAGGAGAGCTGACCTATGCTCTCAACAACTTTGATGTAAGTCTAGGAGGGATGGGGTTTGGAGAGGGAGGAGAGCTGACCTATGCTCTCAACAACTTTGATGTAAGTCTAGGAGGGATGGGGTTTGGAGAGGGAGGAGAGCTGACCTACGCTCTCAACAACTTTGATGTAAGTCTAGGAGGGAAGGGGTTTGGAGGGGGAGGAGAGCTATGGGGGCCCTCTCACCCTCCGAGCTATTGGGGGGCCCTCTCCCCCTCATATCTCCTTTCCTTGGTCTGCACTGATCTGATAACACCGGACTGCACTGCATAAACAAATGCAAAGTTTGTAAAGCAGGAAGACCTGATACCTCAATGATGTCAGCTTGGCCTCACCTCTACCCCTGCAGCTGCGTTGAGAACTGAAACCGAACACAGCATCCCAAGTTGCACCCTATTCCCTACAAAGTGCACTACTTTTGACCACAGCCCTATGTGATTCTTTATGGGTCCGGGTCTAAAGTAGTTCACTATGTAGGGACTAGGGTGCTACGTGGGAGGCAGGGAGGGAACAGGCCCCAGCCTGTGAGGGGATGTTGCCACTGTAGCAACCCCGCCCAAGTGGGGAAAAACAGGTTTTTCTCTCCCCTCTCTTTCTCGCTCTCTGTTCTCAGGCTCCCTCTTTCTCTCCCCTCTCTTTCTCGCTCTCTGTTCTTAGGCTCCCTCTTTCTCGCTCTCTGTTCTTAGGCCCTCTTCTCTCTCTCCCCCTTTTCTCACTCTCTGTTCTCTGTTCTTAGGCTCACCTCTTTTCCCCCCTCTTTCTTCTCTGTTCAGGCTCCCTCTTTCTCTCCCCTCTCTTTGTCTCTGTTTAGGCTCCCTCTTTCTCCCCCCTCTTTCTCGCTCTCTGTTCTCAGGCTCCCTCTTTCTCTCCCCTCTCTTTCTCTCTGTTCTCAGGCTCCCTCTTTCTCCCCCTCTTTCTCACTCTGTTCTCAGGCTCCCTCTTTCTCCCCCTCTCTTTCTCGCTCACTGTTCTCAGGCTCCCTCTTTCTCCCCCCTCCTAGCTCTGTTCTCAGGCTCCCTCTTTCTCCCTCTCTTTCTCACTCACTGTTCTCAGGCTCCCTCTTTCTCCCCTCTCTTTCTCACTCACTGTTCTCAGGCTCCCTCTTTCTCCCCTCTCTTTCTCGCTCTCTGTTCTTAGGCTCCCTCTTTCTCTCCCTCTCTTTCCCTCTCTGTTCTTAGGCTCTTTGTTCTTCAGGCTCCCTCTTTCTCTCTTTCTCCCTCTGTTCTTTCTCTTTCTCCCCCTCTGTTCTCAGGCTCCCTCTTTCTCTTAGGCTCCCCCCCTCTCTTTCTCGCTCACTGTTCTTAGGCTCCCTCTTTCTCTCCCCCCTCTCTTTCTGTTCTTAGGCTCCCTCTCTTTTTAGCTCTCTGTTCTTAGGCTCCCTCTTTCTCCCCCTCTTTCTCGCTCTCTGTTCTTAGGCTCCCTCTTTCTCTCCCCCTCTCTTTCTCGCTCTCTGTTCTTAGGCTCCCTCTTTCTCTCCCCCCTCTCTTTCTCGCTCTCTCTCTCCCATTTGTAAATATGGCTTTAAAGCTGTTGACATGTTATCCTGTGTGTTTGATTGAATTCAGTCCAGGAAGCCTTGTAATCCAGGATTGGATCAGATTAATGCTGCCTCTACTGCTGCTGACCCCAAAACCAACCTGTAAGATTTGATCTCAGTGTTTCAGATGGTGGCAAAATCCCGGATTGTTAATTTGGTCGTGAACAGTGTGCAAAGCCTCAACTTCGACCTTAACTTTTTTTTTTTTTTGTCAATAGATTATTTAATATTTGGGATTTTAATCTAGTGGAGTTTGACTGTTGTCCTAAAATGTAGAGGAAACCGTTCTAGGTTCTGGTCTAAAGTAGTGCATTCTAAATGCAAGGGCACCATTTAGGACAGACTCATTTTCCTCTTATAGATAGATATAGATGAGGACCACAACAGAAATAAGTCCCTGACTTTGTTATCCTCTATGATTTTTACACCATGTGCATGCATGGCTTTTTTTTCTCTTCTTCTCAAGAGTGTATATATGTGTGCCTGTACAGGACTTCAATAAGCTGCTCCCTAACATTTTAAGTCCGCTTCAGGAAAATTGAGTCTATCATAGTTCATGTGGGATTCAATGACATTATGAAGGGCAGCTCTCAGAGCAGCTGAAGATGGATTTTTAAAAAGAACTGATTGGGTCACTACACTAACAGAAGCTCCATAATCTGGCCCTCTGCCCTTCCTAAACTGTGGCATTGAACATTTCAGTAGACTTGTAGTCTTTCATAACTGGCTACCAGACTATTGCAGCTCTGTGGGTGAAACAATTATTAATTCTGATACCTTCTGGAAATAAAGCTCATATTATAAGGAGGATGGGATCCAAACCAATCATTTGGGTTCCTGGATCCTTTCACAGCATTATAAGGCTGAGTTGAGACAGTGACTTATCAATGACCCAAGCACAGCTCAGTTAATCCCCACCATTTTGTCGCTGAGTTGTCATAATGCTTCAGCAAATGTGCATTATCCCAGGGGTGTTGGTAGACACAATGTAAGTAACCTATTTCACGTCCCTCTGACTGACCCTGAATGTCTCTGCTGATCCTACAGCAGCTATTGAATGCAGTATTCATGCGACCTATGAACCGGCGTACTACAACCTGAGGTGGTGTGCCCTAGTAAGAAGTCTGCCGTCTGCACTAATATAAATAACTTGAGCATGTCAACCTCTGCTAAGCTTCCCAGTAAAGCAAGAAAAATAATCAAGCATCCCAGAAAAAGTGCTAAAAAATAACCCACGTGTTTTTAACATTTGAAGCTTAAGAAACAAGGTTCATGAAATCAATAATTAGCTTGTAACAGGTGACTTTCAAATTCGGACATCCTCTGAAACTCACTTAGATAATATACTTTTTGATACAGTGGTAGCGATACAGGGTTATAACATCTACATGAAAGACAGAAATGCCAAAGTTGGAGGTGTTGGTTTTATAATTCAGAACCACATTCCTGTAAAGTTTAGAGACGATCTAATGCTAAATACTGTTGAAGTAATATGGCTACAGGTTCATCTGCCTCACCTAAAGCCCATTCTGGTGGGAAGCTGCTATAAACCAAGTGCTAACAGTCAGTATCTAGATAACATGTGTAAAATGCTTGATAATATATGCGATATCAACAGAGAAGTATATTTTCTGGGTGATTTTAAAATATTGACTGGCTTATATCAAGCTGCCCGCTCCAAGAAAAAGCTTCAAACAGGTTACAGGCACTAGTTATCAGTCAACCTACTAGGGTATTTACAAACAGCACAGGAATGAAATCATCGACATGTATTGATCACACCATTAACTAACACTGCAGAAATGTGCTTTTTAAAGCAGTATCCGAATCCATTGGATGTAGTGATCACCGTATAGTAGCCATATGTAGGAAAACCAAGGTTCCAAAGGAGGAGCCTAATAATATAGTGTATAAAAGGTCAAACAAGAAGTGTCGTATTGATTCCTATGTTTATGGTGTATAGAGTATTTGCTGGTCTCTGGTGTGTAATGAGGAGCAACCAGAATCTGCACTAAACATATTTTATGAAATTGCTTTCTCCAGTTACTAATAAGCATGCACCCATTTAAGAAAATCCCCGTGGAATGATGAGGAATTTTTAAAAAAAGTTGGGGGGGGATGAGGCCAAAGGCAAATAAGTCTGGCAGCCCAACTGGCAGCCCAACTGGCAAAAAAGCTGCAAATTTAAAGAAATCGTGTGACGAAACTTCACTGACACGAAGAATGATAGTAAAAAGATTTGGCGCACCTTCAATACAATTTTGAGCAAAAAGGCAAACTGCGCTCCATCATTCATTGAATCAGATGGCACATTCATCACAAAGCCCACTGATATGGCCAACTACTTTAAATCCTTTTTTGTTTTTCCATTGGCAAGATTAGCTAACATATCCATGACATGCCAGCAACAAACGCTGACACTGCACATCCAAGTTTATCTGACCAAATTATGAAAGACGAGCAATTTTTGAATTCTATTAAAATAAGTGTGGAAGAGGTAAAAAAAAAAAAAAAAACCTGGATGGATAATTACTGCGGATAATAGCAGACGATATTCCTATTTTCTGTATCTTCTATTTAAACCTACTAGAAAGTGTGTGCCCTCCGCCTGGAGGGAAGCGAAAGTCATTCCCTACCGAATAATAGTAAAGCCCTCTTTACTGGCTCAAATAACCAATCAACCTGTTACCAACCCTGAGTAAACCTCTGGGGAAAAAATGTATTTGACCAGATACAATGCTATTTTACAGTAAACAAATTTATGATTTTTATTACAGTTGTATAGGACATTCAACAAGCACAGCACTTACACAAATGACTGATTGGCTGAGATAAATTGATGCTAATATTGTTGGAGCTGTTTTGTTAGACTTCAGGCTCTTGACATTATTGATCATAGTATTTTATTTTTTATTTGACCTTTTATTTAACTAAGCAAGTCAGTTAAGAACTAAATCTTATTTACAATGACGGAATAGGAACAGTTGGTTTTCTGCCTTGTTCAGGGGCAGAACGACAGATTTTTACCTTTTGTTAGTTCAGGGATTTGATCTAGCAACCTTTGAGTTACCAGCCCAACGCTCTATCCACCAACACTCTGTCATGCTGAAACGGGAAAGGGCTGTTTACACAGTTGGACGCACAGAATTGTCTACAATGTCATTATATGCTATAACGTTAACCTCTTTCAGCTAGGGGGCACTTTTTATGTTTGGAAAAATAACATTCCCAATGTAAACGGCCTATTTCTCAGGCCCATATGCTAGAATATGCACATAATTGACAGATTAGGATAGAAAACACTCTAAAGTTTCCCAAACTGTCAAAATATTGTCTGTGAGTATAACAGAACTGATATTGCAGGCGAAACCTGAGGAAAATCCAACCACTTCATGGCTTCTATTTTGAAAGCTCCATGTTCCATAGCCTGCCTTCGCTCCACTTAAAGGGATATTAACCGGATTCCTTTTCCTATCGCTTCCTCAATGTGTCAACAGTCTTTAGACATAGTTCCAGGCATTTATTTTGAAAAAATGAGCTAGAAAGAGAACATCATGTCAGGTGTTCGCATGAGTTTTGCTTGCACAACAGAGCTTGGGCAGCCATTGTCTCCCTCTCCTACTGAAAGAGACGGTGCCGGGTTGATATATTATCGATTATATATTTTAAAAACAACCTGATGATTGATTATAAAAAACGTTTGACATGTTTCTGTGGACATTACGGATACTATTTGGAATTTTCGTCTGCGTTGTCGTGACCGCTCGAGCCTGTGGATTTCTGAACATAACGCGCCAAACAAACAGAGGTATTTTGGATATAAAAATAATCTTTATGGCACAAAAGGAACATTGTGTAACTGGGAGTCTCGTGAGTGCAAACATCCGAAGACCATCAAAGGTAAGCGATTAATTGTATTGCTTTTCTGATTTTCGTGACCAAGCTACTGTGATGCTAGGTGTTTTGTCTAGTCATGGATAAACTTACACAAACGCTTGGATTGCTTTCGCTGTAAAGCATAATTTCAAAATCTGACACGACAGGTGGATTAACAAAAAGCTAAGCTGTGTTTTGCTATATTGCACTTGTGATTTCATGAATATAAATATTTTTAGTAATATTATTTGAATGTGGCGCTCTGCAATTCAGCGGTTGTTGATGACAATTATCCTGCAAATAGGATGGGTAGCGCTAAGATTTCCCTTCAAGGGGCCACAGTTGGCACTATGCATTCGGGCAGGTAGCTTTCTTCTGGCTTCCACTGAACCCAGATTTGTCCGTCGGACTCCCAGATGGTGAAGCGTGATTCATCATTCCAACGCATTTCAGCTGCTCCAAAGTCCAACGACCTCCAGCCGACGCTTGGCGTTGCGCATGATGATCTTAGGCTTGTGTGTGTGACTGCTCATGGAAACTCATTTCATGAAGCTCCTGACCCAGTTCTTGTGCTGACATTGACAATTTGACAAAATTATAGTTTTGTTCACCTATAACAGGTAGCGTCCCACCTGGCCAACATCCAGTGAAATTGCTGAGCGCGAAATTCAAAAATACTACATTCAAATATTTAACATTTTTGAAAATGTGTTATACATCAAAATAAAGCTTAACTTTTTAATCCAGCCGCCGTGTCAGATTTCAAAAAAGGCTTTAGAGCAAAAGCAAACCATGCGATTATCTGAGGACAGCGCCCCTCATAAAAACACAATCATATTTCAACCAGGCAGGTGCGACACAAGTCAGAAATAACGATATAAAAAATGCCTTTGATGATCATCTTCTGTTGGCACTCAAAGGTCCCAGTTACATCACAAATTGTCCTTTTTGTTCGATAATGTCCTTTATATAAAAACTCAGTTTAGCTGGCGCGCTTCAGTCAATCTACCCATTTTTCCTCCATCAAAATGCATACAAAATGAATCCCAAGCGTTACTAATAAACTTTTCCAAACAAGTCAAACAACCAAACATTAGGTACCCTAATACGCAAATTTGATTGTTTATTTAAGATGGAGAATCGTTATTGTATTTACCGGAGAAAAATACCAAAAGAACGTGCTTTCTTCCACGAGCTTGGAAACAATGTAGCCAAAATGGGAGCCACCTAGAAAAACTACAATTTCTGGGTCATTTTTCCAAAAACCAGCCTGAAACTCTTTTCTAAAGACTGACATCTAGTGGAAGCCCTAGGAACCACAATCTGGGAGGACTTGGCCTTTATAATTAAAGTAATAGCCATTTGAAAAATTGGTTGGTGTTTCGCCTGCCATATCAGTTCTGTTTTACTCGCCAACATTATTTTAACAGTTTTAGAAAGTGTTTTTCTATCCACAAACCAATTATATGCACATCCTAGCTTCTTGGCCTGAGTAACAGGCAGTTTACTTTGGGAACGCTTTTCATCCAGACGTCAAAATACTGCACCCTACCCAAGAGAAACAAGAAATTTGTGTAGTGGTTGAAAAACAAGTTTTTTTTTTAATAACTCCAACCTAAGTAAACTTCCGACTTCAACTGTATGTATTTAGAGTAGGGCTTGGGTTCTGCATTATCATGAATTGTCATTACAACATTCTATGGCAGCTATGTTAGCTCCCCATTAGCATGACATGGCTGTAATATCACAACTGTTTGGGGTAGCTCTTGTGTTTTTGTTTATCATATGCTATACCTGGTGTACACTGTACAATAAAAAAAAAAAAATGCTTACTTGCATTATATTTGCCAGGAAAAGAAGGCAATGTTTACTTTATTTTAAAGAAAGTAGTGTTCTCCAACAGGCCTCCTCTGGTGGCTAGCAGGCTGGTCAGTGGCAATACCACTCCATCAGGTCTTAACCTGACTCGTTGATTGATGGGTCATTCTCTGGTGTCTCTCAGCCTGCAGAGAAGAGGAGGAGGAGGAGGAGTGGGGGAGGGAGCTGGGAAGGAGGAGCAGAGGTGCTGTGCTTCTACTCAGTCAGAACGGCTCAGGAGAGGAAGTGCAGCGGCTCCATAACACAGACAGATGGTGTGTGGTGTGTGTGTGTGTGTGTGTGTGTGTGTGTGTGAAAGAGGAAGATACATGAAAGATGAAGAGGACACGTGAGATGAGAGCAGAAGCAGTGGGTTATTAGCATCATAACAACAACAGCACCACTGCAGATCTTGTACATCAGTAATTTCCTGGTGACCGTACAGTTTTTTTCTTTTTCTTATTTAATATCACAGCGTCTCTGCATTTCATTCCAGACCAGTTCCCTCTCTCTGGGCCAAGGTGCCTAATTTCAAGCACTGCCGAGGCAACTTTCAGGGAGTGAGTCATAGACGAACACGCACACCCAGAGAGAGAGAGAGAATGCCTGTTGCCATGGCGACGTGGCACTCAAACGGAGGAGGTCAGACGTGTGGGGGGAATTGTAACATCTGAATAGTTTGTTTTAACCGGTGCTAACGGAAGGGTTTTGTAACCGGTTATGATTTATTTCTCACTCTTTTATATCTCTTCTTTCTCTGGATCGACAGAGGAACAGGCGTATCTCATGGCCTGTGCCAAGTAAAAAATATTTGCCCGAATTAAGAAAATGACTGGTCTGGGCCAAGATCACAGGAAAGCAAGTTAATCTGTTTTGGATAGGGGGCAGCATTTTCACATTCGGATGAAAAGTGTGCCCAGAGTAAACTGCCTGCTACTCAGGCCCAGAAGCTAATATATGCATATTATAAGTAGATTTGGATAGAAAACACTCGGAAATTTCTACAACTGTTTGAATGATGTTTGTGAGTATAACAAAACTCATATGGCAGGTGAAAACCTGCGAAAAGAATCCAACCAGGAAGTGGGAAATCTGCGCTTTTTAGTTTTTCAACTCCTTGCCTTTCTAATATACAGTGTAAATGGGGTCATATTGCACTTCCTATGGCTTCCACTAGATGTCAACAGTCTTTAGAACCTTGTTTGAGGATTCTACTGTGAAGTGGGGGCGAATTAGAGCTGTTTCAACCAGAGGTCTGGCAGAAGGCCATGAGCTGATCACGTGCGTGGCAGTGAGAGGTAGCTGCGTTCCATTGCATTTCTAAAGACAAAGGAATTCTCCAGTTGAAACAACATTATTGAAGATTTTTGTTAAAAACAGCCTAAAGATTGATTCTATACATTGTTTGACATGTTTCTATGAACTGTAATAACTTTTTGTCTGAACTTTCGCCTGGACTTGCCTGCGCCTCGTGAGTTTGGATTTGTTTACTATACGCGCTAACCAAAGTACGAGAGGGAAAAGCAATGGCTGTCCAAACTCAGTTGCGCGAGCAACACTCATGTGACCACGACGCGATGTTATCGTTCTGGCACATTTTTCAAAATAAAAGCCTGAAACTATCAGTTCTGTTATACTCAGACAATATTTGGACAGTTTTGGAAACTTTAGTTTTCTATCCAATAATAATAATATGCATATTAGCAACTGAGACTGAGGAGCAGGGCATTTACAACGGGCACCTTTTCATCCAAGCTACTCAATACTGCCCCTGCAGCCATAAGAAGTTAAGCTTTAATTTGGTGTATTGCACTTGTAAATGTATGAAAAGTTTAAATATTTCTAAAAATATTTTTAGAATTTCGCGCTCTGCCTTTTCAGCGGATGTTGTCGAATTGATCTCGCTAAAGGGATCAAATCCCTAAGAAGTTAAGCGCGCAGAATTTCAATTGTTGGTGATTTTATTTTGTTTGCAGTGTGGCCCGGTACCTTATATTATAGCCAGCCATGAAATCTAATTTAGACTTATTGTTTGGAAAACGAACATATAACCATCCCTGACTCAATGATGACGTGTTGCCTGTGTTCACCCCATTTTAAAATGTCATATTCCCCTCCAGAAATGAACCCAATATCATGTTGATGAAAAGCAATGTCTTTTATCAGGCAGGTGTGCTGTTTTAGCATATGGCCACCTGTGGCCTGATGCAGCATCGCTGCTACACGGCTGAAGCGCCGTGGCCTGATGCAGCATCGCTGCTACACGGCTGAAGCGCCGTGGCCTGATGCAGCATCGCTGCTACACGGCTGAAGCGCCGTCACCTGTGGCCTGATGCAGCATCGCTGCTACACGGCTGAAGCGCCGTCACCTGTGGCCTGATGCAGCATCGCTGCTACACGGCTGAAGCGCCGTCACCTGTGGCCTGATGCAGCATCGCTGCTACACGGCTGAAGCGTGGGGTTGGCTCTCTGCATTGTTTACCCTGATGGGTGAACCATTAGCTAGATCAGACTCAATATGATATTGTTGCTGTTTTAATGTCCTAAAGAAAAATCCCTCGGGCATTAACAAAATCATGTTATTTTGGGGTATATATAAATGGTGTAATTGTGTGAATTTTACAGTGAATATTGGCTTACCGTTTATTCACTCAACTGTCCGCCATGAAACCAGTATTTTTGTTATGTCAGACACTCCGTTTTTGTAGAACGTTGCCAATTAAAAAAAAAAAAAAGAACCCAATCATACAGTTCTGCAAAGCTGGGATCTATTCAAACATTAAGTTGCATGTGGACATAGTGACTATTCATCCAAAGTGAAAATACTGCCCCCTATCTCTAACAGGTTTTAAGTTTCATGTGGACATAGTGACTGGGATTATTAGAACATTTCTTTCACCCGACAGTTAATATTCCGCTGATAAACTACATGGTTCAATTCTAAACCATTATATCGACTTCAGAATAGCATTACAATATTCATTTTTATTTTTTCCTGTAGGCTATTTAACCAAGTGGTTTGTGTAAGTAATCATGTCTTGACAACCAAACAGCTCCATAGTGTAGGTCTATGTAAACCTTTCTTTGCTGATAAAAACATAGCTGTTTATAACCCCAATCCCACCACCACAGAGCAGCTCTGACCCCATAACATCACACATAAACCCCCCCCAGAGCAGTTGACCCCATAACATCACACGTACCCCCCACACAAACCACCTCGCTCTGACCCCATAACATCACACATACCTCACCCACCCACACACCTCCTCAGAGCTTCTCTGACCCCATAACATCACACGTACCCACCCCCCCCTCACACACACCACCTCAGAGCAACTCTGTCCCCATATCACATGTAACTATTTCAGAAGATATGAGAATGTTACTACAGGATGAGCCCTCTAAGAGTATAGAGGCGATCCCACTCAGTGGCCCAGATGAAAGGTATCGGTCTGTAAAGGAAAAGCTGATGGCTCAGCGATAATACGCTGTTATAAACTCAGCAATAATACGCTGTTATAGACTCGGCGATAATACGCTGTTATAGACTCGGCGATAATACGCTGTTATAGACTCAGCGATAATACGCTGTTATAGACTCAGCGATAATACGCTGTTATAGACTCAGCGATAATACGCTGTTATAGACTCAGCGATAATACGCTGTTATAGACTCGGCGATAATACGCTGTTATAGACTCGGCGATAAAACGCTGTTATAGACTCGGCGATAATACGCTGTTATAGACTCGGCGATAAAAGAAAAGTCCCTTTTTCAGGACCCTGTCTTTCAAAGAGTTCGTAAAAATCCAAATAACTTCACAGATCTTCATTGTAAAGGGTTTTTAACACTGTTTCCCATGCTTGTTCAATGATCCATATTCAATGAATGACCATGCACCTGTGGAACGGTCGTTAAGACACTAAAAGCTTACAGACGGTAGGCAATTAAGGTCAGATATTAAAACTAAGGGCATTAAAGATGTCTTTCTACTGACTGAAGAACACCAAAAGAAAGATACCCAGGGTCCCTGCGTGAATGTGCCTTAGGCATGCTGCAAGGAGGCATGAGGACTGCAGATGTGGCCAGGGCAATAAATTGCAACGTCCGTACTGTGAGAAGCCTAAGACAGCACTACAGGGAGACAGGATGGACAGCTGATCATCCTCGCAGTGGCAGACCACGTGTAACAACACCTGCACAGGATCAGTACATCCGAACATCACACCTGCGGGACAAGTACAGGATGGCGGCAACTGCTCGAGTTACACCCGAGTTACACCATCCCTCCATCAGTGCTCAGACCTTCTGTTGGCCTGTTGTAAGGCAGGTCCTTACCAGACATCACCGTCAACAACGTCGCCAGACAGAACTGGCGAGAAGTGCTCTTCACTGACGAGTCACGGTTTTGTCTCACCAGGGGTGATAGTCGGATTTGCATTTATCGTCAAAGGAATGAGTGTTTCACCGAGGCCTGTACTCTGGAGCGGGGCAGAGGGTCCGTCATGGTCTGGGGCGGTGTGTCACAGCATCATCGAACTGAGCTTGTCGTCATTGCAGGCAATCTCAATGCTGTGCGTTACAGGGAAGACATCCTCCTCCCTCATGTGGTCAGGATGAGCCTGCAGGAAGGGTACATGACCCCCTCCAGCATGACAATTACACCAGCCATACTGCTCGTTCTGTGCTGGATTTCCTGCAAGACAGGAATGTCAATGTTCTGTCATGGCCAGCAAAGAGCCGGGATCTCAATCCCATTGAGCACGTCTGGGACCTGTTGGATCGGAGGGTGAGGGCTAGGGCCGTTCCCCCCCAGAAATGTCTGGGAACTTGCAGGTGCCTTGGTGGAAGAGTGGGGTAACATCTCACAGCAAGAGCTGGCAAATCTGGTGCAGTCCATGAGTAGATTCTGCAGTACTTAATGCAGCTGGTGGCCACACCAGATACTGACTGTTAATTCTGATTTTGACCCCCTTTTTGTTCAGGGACACATTATTCCATTTCTGTTAGTCACATGTCTGTGGAACTTGTTCAGTTTGTCTGAATCTTATGTTCATACAAATATTTACTCATGTTTGCTGAAAATAAAAACAGTTGACTGTGGGGACTTTTTTTGTTTGTTTTTTTGTTTGTTGCTGAGTTGATATTCATAGGCTCGTCTGGCACTGAAATTACTCCTGTCCACTCTCACTCGACAATCTGAAACCTCTTATGTTCCCCTCATCTCAGTTGTTGATGTGATATAGCCTCTTTGTTACAGACTGTATTGGAAAATGACAAAGTTAAACGTTAAACATTTAAACTTGGTCGTGGGATAGCTGTGTTAATACAGTATTGCTACCATTTAACAATGCTATACAATTCCCTATTGATTCTCTGCACTAGAAACGCTACTGTACAAAAATATAATAATATTAACAAAATAAGTACGGACGTGGTAGCTATACATCCGGAGATGGGTGTTTACGCCATGTCCTTAGCCATTACTCCACTGATATCAAACCTCGGTCGTCCAGAAAGTGGAGAGCAACACTGATACTTTCTGGCAAAATTAGGAACGGGTAATATCTGAAAAATGTAGCTAGCAAGACTCTCTTACCCATATGCATTGATGGACGCGTCTACCTCTGTCACGGATACCATGGCTGCCCTTAGTTTGAAGATGTATAAAAACACCAGCCCGGATGACATCAACCTTCTGTGTTCTCTTTTCGACTCATCTGCATATTTTCAATCAAATGCCTGAATTTTCTCCATCTCCTTAGCCATCATACTCCACTGATATCAAACGGTCCTCCAGAAAGTGGAGAGCAACACTGATGTAGTTCTACTACGTAATATCTTTTATTAAAAGCTGCTTTAGATAGGATTAACTACACATACTGATCAGCTCATATTATAGACACAAACGGGCTACATGGCAGACCAATCAGAACTCATCTCTTGGCATGTCCAGCCCACTCATTATCTCAGCCAATCATGGCTAGTGGGAAGATTACTGTTATTTTCAATGACTGAACCAGCTAGGCTCGTAATTTATCAATTATATTCGTATCTACAGATGGTTGCTCTCTTTTCTGTGGCAAACCAACTAGGCTTGTAATTTAGCAATTTTATTAGTATTTCCAGATATACGCTTACACGTTTGTTAATATGTATTTCATGAAACGTGGCTTTAGTATAAATAGGCTGCTATTTATAGTATGGTATGTAAGGCCTATATTGACATCTGCTGATGTAAAGTGCTTTATAAAGCATTTGATTTCCATTTAAAATGGAGTTATATATATATTTTTATAAAGACTTGTTTTAGGAAACTAGGCGTATGTTGCGGTCAGTCCTTCACAGGAGAGACGTTTGAACGTGAACTTTTTTTAGCTAGCCAACACAATCTGGTTCGTCAGCAACCTGCAGATTCATGCAAGCCAGTAATGTCATGATTTGGGATTATGGTTCATTGTTTACCTAGCTAGCTAGTCACGTCTTCATGAGAGACACCACTATGCAAGTAAACATTTCAATAGAATGTCACTACGACAACTGTTGATAGCTAGTAAATTTGCGCTGGCTATTTCTGTCTTTCTACTCTGATTTCAGGTGCCAAAGCGCAGAATAACTGTTGAATTTACTAACGCCCAACACATGTTGAATATGGCCGGTGTCAGTAAACTTCTGCAAAAAAGCTGAAATTGTTGCCAGCAGCGCAGTTGAAATCGCTCGCTCTCTAACACCATATAAACATTCTATCCAGCTCTGCTAGGGCGAGAAATTATCAGTGCCTTCAGAAGTCTCATTTCATCGGGGCATGGACTCTACAAAAAAAGCTTAAAAATCCTTCTTTAACCGGTCTCCTCTGGGTCACTCGGTGGTCGGGAGCCCCAGGGTCACTCGGTGGTCGGGAGCCCTAGATTGCACCATATAAATAGTTCCACTGCTTTTTAATTTTTAATTGTATTCTTCCCCTCTAATCAGGGATTGGTTTAGACATGGGACACCCAGGGGATGCAGTTCAGGTAGAACAGAACAGCAGCAGTACTTGTGACCTCCAGGATGGGACACTTGCATAGCAAGGTGGAAACTCAACCCATCCACCACAGTAGCTGTTTTGTTGTCGTCTTCTCCATGTCAGACAGATGTGACCCCTCTCTCTCTCGCTCGTTCTCTCCCCTGTACCTCTGGTCCTCACACTAAGATGGCATCCCAAATGGCAGCCTATTGCCTGAATAGGGCACTACTTTTGACCAGAGGCCTATGTGCCCTGGTCCAAAGGAGTGCACTACCTTGGGAGTTGGGTGCTATTTGGGATGTGGTCCAACTATATAGGTATTGGTCGTCTTGGTCTGTGAGGCTTCTGGGTCTTTGAAAAGATAGACAGTTTAGACGTCAAACTTCCCTTCAGGGTTAACAGAAGGTCTGTCCTCTCTCGCCCATCGTCTTTCTCGCTCGCTCTGTTTTCTAACTCTCGCTCTGTTTTCTAACTCAACAGAAGCAGATCATCGTGGACCCCCTGGCGTTTAGCGAGGAGCGTTTCCGCCCGTCTCTGGAGGAGCGCTTGGAGAGCATCATCAGTGGCGCCGCCCTCATGGCCGACTCTTCCTGTACCCGCGATGACCGGCGCGAGCGCATCGTGGCCGAGTGCAACTCTGTCCGTCAGGCTCTGCAGGACCTGCTGTCTGAGTACATGGGCAATGTAAGTCTCTTCTCTCCATTCTGATACTAACTCACTACATAGACAGGTAGAGGAGTCTCCTCTCTTGTTCTTCCTTCATCTTCTCTATCTCGAGTCCCTCTACCTATCTCTCCCCTCGAGGCAATGTACCAGTAAACAAATTCACACACAGTTGCTCTTTCACCTCTCCTCCATCTCTCAATTCAATATTCAAGGACTTTATTGGCTTGGGGAACATATATTTACATTTCCAAAGCAAGTGAATGAGATCGTAAACAAAAATGAAATAAACAAACATTAAACTCACAAAAGCTCTAAAGAAAAATACATTGTTGTAACGATGTACAAAAGGGAAAATAAATTAACATAAATATTGGTTGTATTTGCAACCACTGGTTGCCCTTGTGGCAACAGGTCACAAATCTTGCTGCAGTGATGGCACACTGTGGTAATTCACCCAGTAGATGTGAGAGTTTATCAATATGGGGTTTGTTTTTTCATATGCTTTGGATCTGTGTAATGTGAGGGAAATATGTCTCTCTAATATGGTCATACATTTGGCAGAAGGTTAGGAAGTGCAGCTCAGTTTCCACCTCATTTTGTGGGCAGTGTTGCACATAGCCTGTCTTCTCTTAAAAGCCATGTCTGCCTACGGCGGCCTTTCTCAATAGCAAGGCTATGCTCACTGAGTCTGTACATAGTCACAGTGGTCAGGTATTCTGCCACTGTGTACTCTCTGTTTAGGGCCAAATAGCATTCTAGTTTGCTCTGTTTTTTTGTAAATTCTTTCCATTGTTTTGTTTTCTCGTGATTTGGTTGGGTCTAATTGCTGTCCTGAGGCTCTGTGGGGTCTGTTTGTGAACAGAGCCCCAGGACCAGCTTGCTTAGGGGACTCTTCTCCAGGTTCATCTCTCTGTAGGTGATGGCTTTGTTATGGAAGGTTTGGGAATGGCTTCCTTTTAGGTGGTTATAGAATTTAACGTCTCTTTTCTGGATTTTGATAATTAGTGGGTATCGGCCTAATTCTGCTCTACATGTATAACACCAAATAATACTTTGTAAACTTATGTTCAAAACATGTTGAGGGATCCCTAGTAAATACAAGTGCTGCACCTACCTGATAGACAGGTGGGATGAAAACCCATGGAATCAGAATCAGTTATCTTTAAACCATCTCCACCAGCGTTCTGGAACACAACCTTCCAGAACCCTTAGAGATTACCAGACATTCCTTTCTCAACTCTTCTACCCCTTAACCAGCCAAACACACAAGCCAGCATAAATGCACTAAACAATGTTGATATCAGAGACCATGTTTTTGTCTAAGAAAACACTAAATTAACCCAATCTAAGCTAGGACTAAAATGGTGTATTTATCATTCTGGGAGAATAATGGGGTCTATTGAATGATTAATAGATTTCAGGAGGCCAATTTATTGTGAGGCCAAGAATTTCTTGTTCGCTAATCGCTTGATAAATGCTTCTACATGTTTGTATAGAAAAAGAGGAAATGTGTTCATGTCTGTGTGACACTGGCCTGGGATGGGGAGGAGACCTGAGAACATAGGGAGAGAGAAACATTGTGGCACCTGACCACACGACTGAACAGTAGTCCAGGTGTGACGACAACTAGGGCCTGTAGGACCTGCCTGGGATGGGGAGGAGACCTGAGAACATAGGGAGAGAGAAACATTGTGGCACCTGACCACACGACTGAACAGTAGTCCAGGTGTGACAAAACTAGGGCCTGTAGGACCTGCCTTGTTGATAGTGCTGTTAAGAAGGTAGAAACTAGGGCCTGTAGGACCTGCCTGGGATGGAGAGGAGACCTGAGAACATAGGGAGAGAGAAACATTGTGGCACCTGACCACACGACTGAACAGTAGTCCAGGTGTGACAAAACTAGGACCTGCCTTGTTGGTAGTGTTATTAAGGTAAAAACTTGGGCCTGTAGGACCTGCCTTGTTGATAGTGCTGTTAAGAAGGTAGAAACTAGAGCCTGTAGGACCTGCCTTGTTGATTGTGTTGTTAAGAAGGTAGAAACTAGAACCAGTAGGACCTGCCTTTTTGATAGTGCTGTTTAGAAGGTAGAAACTACGGCCTGTAGGACCTGCTTTGTTGATAGTGCTGTTTAGAAGGTAGAGCAGCGCTTTGTTATGGACAGACTTCTCCCCATCTTATCTACTGTTGTATCAATATGTTTTGACCCATGACAGTTTACACTCTAGGGTTATTCCAACCTGTTTCAATGCTATAGCCTACAAAGAAATACATTGTTATGCATTTGGGAGTGCATCACACTAGGCTGGCAGGAAAATAAGTACTCAGCATTTTTAAACATTTCATTCTATTAATTGATTAGTCTCTGAATTGAGTATCTAAGTTTTGATTTAGAATTAAATGAAACAAAATGCCTTCACTTTTAGAAACACAGGTTTTGCCAGAGTCTATGGCTTCAGGCTCATGTGACGGTGTCTGGAGAGCAGGCCCTCTCGGCACGGTGTCTGGAGAGCAGGCCCTCTCGGCACGGTGTCTGGAGAGCAGGCCCTCTCGGCACGGTGTCTGGAGAGCAGGCCCTCTCGGCACGGTGTCTGGAGAGCAGGCCCTCTCGGCACGGTGTCTGGAGAGCAGGCCCTCTCGGCACGGTGTCTGGAGAGCAGGCCCTCTCGGCACGGTGTCTGGAGAGCAGGCCCTCTCGGCACGGTGTCTGGAGAGCAGGCCCTCTCGGCACGGTGTCTGGAGAGCAGGCCCTCTCGGCACGGTGTCTGGAGAGCAGGCCCTCTCGGCACGGTGCCTGGAGACCAGGCCCTTTCTGCACGGTGTCTGGAGAGCCACTGGGGATGCTAAAAACCCTTCGGGCCAATTTTGCCAGGCTGGGCAGGGATGCAGAGGCTAATGTTTTATTTTAATATAAGTAGGCCTTAAGGTTTTGTCAAAATGACCTCTCAAGGAGTTTATGTCAGGCCTATTGGAACCAGATCAATGGTAACCTAATAGATGACACACTTAGCTAGCTACCCACCTCGTTCCTTTCTGTTAGCATGTGCACGTAGTCTATCATGCTATGTGTCTTTTCAGATTCCACAACGATTCTGTAGTTGTGAACACTAAATCGCTGCACTCAGTCTTGGTCCTCATCTTTGTAAATCACCTTGATTTTAGCAGCTGTATATATTTGATCAGTTTCTTTATAAAAAAATATTTAGGGAACTCCCTGACTCTTTATCAGCGGGCGGTCAAACTAGCCTAACGTGACGAGCTACATGATGTATTTCAGTGCAGTGTCCCAACATCCTTAGGTAACGCTAGCCACAATGTCATCCCTGTGTTTGTCAGTGAAGCTAGCTAGCAGGCTACACCAGGCTAAAACCCAGCTGACTGAAATCACTGGGCGACCGATATACATGGAGTATACAAAACATTAAGAACATGACATGGGATGACACTGACCAGGTGAAAGATGACATGGGATGACACTGACCAGGTGAAAGATGACATGGGATGACACTGACCAGGTGAAAGATGACATGGGATGACACTGACCAGGTGAAAGATGACATGGGATGATACTGACCAGGTGAAAGATGACATGGGATGACACTGACCAGGTGAAAGATATGATCTCTCATTGATGTCACTTGTTAAATCCATGTCAATCAATGTAGATAAAGGGGAGGAGACAGGTTAAATTTGTTAAAATTGAATTTTATTCCTTAAAACATTCCTTAACACCGTTCAGAATGTGAATGGGCAAAACAAAAGATTTGAAATGCCTTTTTATTACTAAGGTATGGTGTTCCTAATGTTTAGTATACTCAGTGTACCTGCACATATTTATTGCAGGAGTAGTTGTTTCCAACTGTATCACTGTCTATCTGATTACGTGTCTGCCCCATTTGCCCTTGCTTCATAATGAGTGTGTCAGTCTATAAGACTGGTAAGAGACGAGGCACGCAAATGGATTTAGGATGTTTGAATATTGACAAGTGGCAGTTGGGATGGTGTGTGTGTGTGTGTGTGTAGTGTCAATATAAATTTAGGCTAAAACACTTGCAGGCTTGAGTGATCACTATCGAACACAACAGCAAGGGGCCACTTGATAAAGGGCTTAAAGACCACACAGCCACTGTGAAATCACTGTGAAGAGCCCTTTAGGGGCCTAGTGTATGGTTTTGAGATCCAGGCGATGTCTGTCAACCGCTCTGACACACTCTCTCTTAATCTGTTCTCTATCCCTTTCTTTCTCCCCCCCTCTCCTTCTCCCTCCTCCCTGTAATTGAACAGTGGAATGTGTTTTTCCTCCTATGCTGCTGCAATAATGCCTTATTTCATATCAGCTATCTACCATCTTTGTTCTATTTTTCTGGTGTTTGTTGCTGCTTGGGCTTTTGGACGGTTTTGGTTCAGATGTTAAATAAGCATGTTTGGGATGCTCTGGATCGCCGTGTACGACAGTGTGTTCCAGTTGGCGCCCATATCCAAATGGTCACACCAGATACTGACTGGTTTTCTAATCCATTCCCCTATTTATTTATTTATTTTTTTGACGGTGTTTGTGACCAACACATACAGATCTGTATTCCCAGTCGGGTGAAATCCATAGATTAGGGCCTAATCAATTTATTTACATTGACTGATTTCCATATATGAAATGTAATTCAGTAAAATCTTAGACATTTTTGAATGTTACTTTTACATTTTTGTTTAGTCCATGTGTGTAAAAAAAATTCTGGTTTTAGTCATTTAAGTTTACACTGAAAAGCGTTTCTCCAACCCAAAAATTAATTGAAACGTTTTTACTCTGTTTGGACTAAGGCGACCCGAGAGAGAAAATAAACTCAAGGGCAGAAAATCCTTGTTTTTACGAAAAGGCCTTTGATAACAGTCCTCCTTTCGCTGTTACAAATGACGTTGGATGTCTAGTGTCTCCTCTCTGCTCCAACCAGACGGTCACGTCTTCTCCTCTTCTCTCCTCTCTGCTCCAACCAGAGCATCACGTCTTCTCTGCTCCAACCAGAGTATCACGTCTCCTCTCCTCTCTGCTCCAACCAGAGTATCACGTCTCCTCTCCTCTCTGCTCCAACCAGAGTATCACGTCTTCTCCTCTTCTCTCCTCTCTGCTCCAGAGTAGTTGTTTCCAACCAGAGTATCACGTCTTCTCCTCTTCTCTCCTCTCTGCTCCAACCAGAGCATCACGTCTTCTCTGCTCCAACCAGAGCATCACGTCTCCTCTCCTCTCTGCTCCAACTATAGTATCACGTCTTCTCCTCTTCTCTCCTCTGCTCCAACCAGAGTATCACGTCTCCTCTCCTCTCTGCTCCAACTAGAGTATCACGTCTCCTCTCCTCTCTGCTCCAACTAGAGTATCACGTCCTCTCCTCTCTGCTCCAACCAGAGTATCACGTCTTCTCCTCTTCTCTCCTCTGCTCCAACCAGAGTATCACGTCTTCTCCTCTTCTCTCCTCTGCTCCAACCAGAGTATCACGTTTCTCCTCTCCTCTCTGCTCCAACCAGAGTATCACGTCTCCTCTCCTCTCTGCTCCAACCAGAGTATCACGTCTCCTCTCCTCTCTGCTCCAACCAGAGTATCACGTCTTCTCTCCTCTCTGCTCCAACCAGAGTATCACGTCTCCTCTCCTCTCTGCTCCAAACAGAGTATCACGTCTTCTCCTCTTCTCTCCTCTCTGCTCCAACCAGAGTATCACGTCTTCTCCTCTCTGCTCCAACCAGAGTATCACGTCATCTCTCCTCTCTGCTCCAACCAGAGTATCACGTCTTCTCCTCTCTGCTCCAACCAGAGTATCACGTCTCTCTCCTCTCTGCTCCAACCAGAGTATCACGTCATCTCTCCTCTCTGCTCCAACCAGAGTATCACGTCTTCTCCTCTTCTCTCCTCTCTGCTCCAACCAGAGCATCACGTCTTCTCCTCTTCTCTCCTCTCTGCTCCAACCAGAGTATCACGTCTTCTCCTCTTCTCTCCTCTCTGCTCCAACCAGAGTATCACGTCTTCTCCTCTTCTCTCCTCTCTGCTCCAACCAGAGTATCACGTCTCCTCTCCTCTCTGCTCCAACCAGAGTATCATGTCTTCTCTCCTCTCTGCTCCAACCAGAGCATCACGTCTCCTCTCCTCTCTGCTCCAACCAGAGTATCACGTCTTCTCCTCTTCTCTCCTCTCTGCTCCAACCAGAGTATCACGTCTTCTCCTCTTCTCTCCTCTCTGCTCCAACCAGAGTATCACGTCTTCTCCTCTTCTCTCCTCTCTGCTCCAACCAGAGTATCACGTCTTCTCCTCTTCTCTCCTCTCTGCTCCAACCAGAGTATCACGTCTTCTCCTCTTCTCTCCTCTCTGCTCCAACCAGAGTATCACGTCTTCTCCTCTTCTCTCCTCTCTGCTCCAACCAGAGTATCACGTCTCCTCTCCTCTCTGCTTGCTCCAACCAGAGTATCACGTCTCCTCTCCTTTCTGCTTGCTCCAACCAGAGTATCACGTCTCCTCTCCTCTCTACTTGCTCCAACCAGAGTATCACGTCTTCTCCTCTTCTCTCCTCTCTGCTCCAACCAGAGTATCACGTCTTCCTCCTCTTCTCTCCTCTCTGCTCCAACCAGAGTATCACGTCTTCTCCTCTTCTCTCCTCTCTGCTCCAACCAGAGTATCACGTCTTCTCCTCTTCTCTCCTCTCTGCTCCAACCAGAGTATCACGTCTTCTCCTCTCCTCTCCTCTCTGCTCCAACCAGAGTATCACGTCTCCTCTCCTCTCTGCTCCAACCAGAGTATCACGTCTCCTCTCCTCTCTGCTCCAACCAGAGTATCACGTCTCCTCTCCTCTCTGCTCCAACCAGAGTATCACGTCTCCTCTCCTCTCTGCTCCAACCAGAGTATCACGTCTTGGACACATTGATGGTTTGAATCCTCTTTACTTCCTTAAAGAAATCAGCCAATCTCACCCCCGTTAGGGATATTGAAGTTTGTTTTTATGGTCACCTTTAAACCTGCTGCAGTCACTGTGTAGTGTAGCCTGATGTTTGGCTGGAGTCTACGTCACTCAGTCCTGTGTCTGGTCTGGATCCGCAGCCACAGTTAGCCACCGTCCTTCTATGGGTCTGGCTCTGTAGCCACAGTTAGCCACCGTCCTTCTATGGGTCTGGCTCTGTAGCCACAGTTAGCCACCGTCCTTCTATGGGTCTGGCTCTGTAGCCACAGTTAGCCACCGTCCTTCTATGGGTCTGGCTCTGTAGCCACAGTTAGCCACCGTCCTTCTATGGGTCTGGCTCTGTAGCCACAGTTAGCCACCGTCCTTCTATGGGTCTGGATCCACAGCCACAGTTAGCCACCGTCCTTCTATGGGTCTGGCTCTGTAGCCACAGTTAGCCACCGTCCTTCTATGGGTCTGGCTCTGTAGCCACAGTTAGCCACCGTCCTTCTATGGGTCTGGATCCACAGCCACAGTTAGCCACCGTCCTTCTATGGGTCTGGCTCTGTAGCCACAGTTAGCCACCGTCCTTCTATGGGTCTGGCTCTGTAGCCACAGTTAGCCACCGTCCTTCTATGGGTCTGGCTCTGTAGCCACAGTTAGCCACCGTCCTTCTATGGGTCTGGCTCTGTAGCCACAGTTAGCCACCGTCCTTCTATGGGTCTGGATCCACAGCCACAGTTAGCCACCGTCCTTCTATGGGTCTGGATCCACAGCCACAGTTAGCCACCCGTTCCTTAGTGCTCCCGTTCCTTAGTGCTAGCTACTGTCATTGGATCACCATTCAACTGATGCCATAATCAAGACAGAAATATATGATGGATAAAGATGACAAAGGTAGCAAGAGAATGAAGACTAGGTCAATGGGCTCAATAGATAATCCCCTTCACCAGGCTCGAATGATTGAATCAATGTGAGCTGAGTGATGTGTGATAGCTACGTATTACCTTTTATTTTTATGTCGTGCTCCTGAATTGTCCTTGTGTCTGTAATGGGAGCAGGGAATTGGACCCGGCCGTAGCTCAGCCTATCACTTACTTGACCGTCTCACCAGGGAGGACGGAAAGGAACCTAAGGGCTTCCCCTCTTCATATCTGCCCTTCAGTCTCATCTTGTGCCCTTCTCCCTGTCCATCATACATGACCGTGGTTGAGTCCTACACGGCGCCATGCTCCCTTTATAGAGGACTACTTTTGACTATAGCCTGTGGGAGTAGGGTTCTATTTGGGACACAGGCTATGATCGCATTGTACATGCTAATCTGATTGGACAGTGGCAATTACCTGTTCTGTGGCGCAGCTCAGATTGTATCCTGAATGAATGATGCCAAACCATATGTAACTTGAAGGTGTCTTGTTGACATTCCTTCTCTATACAGACATGTCTTTTCCCTGTCTCCCTACGTCTGTCACCGTGTTGCTCAGGCAGCGACGCAGGGCTCTGACACATTATTTCAGGGCCATAGTCACCCAATCCAAAGCAACGACTCTGACTCCTTTTTCAAAACAACTTTTCCCCTTCACTGGTCCTCCGTCCCCTCCGCCCCCTCCCCTCCGTCCCCTCACTCCCCTCCGTCCCCTCACTCCCCTCCGTCCCCCTGCACGTCTCTGTGGAACACATGTCTTTAGAATATTGTTGCCGTCATCCATTGCGATGGAGAGCAGATCTGATTGGCTGCTCAACTGGTCTGATGAAGGAAACCAGCGGGGACGATATTCAGACCCCCTTCAGTTCCCCATTTTGTTACATTTTAAAATGAGGCTGTAATGTATTAAATAACATTTCCTCATCAATATTCCCCATAATCCCCATAAACAGGTTTTCATTGACGTTTGTATTAAAAAAAAAAAAATAGCGTATTTAAATAAGTATTCAGACCCTTTGCTATGCGAAAACAAAACATTTCTGCAGCATTGATGGTCCCCAAGAACACAGTGGACTCCATCATTCTGCAGCATTGGTGGTCCCCAAGAACACAGTGGCCTCCATCATTCTGCAGCATTGATGGTCCCCAAGAACACAGTGGCCTCCATCATTCTGCAGCATTGATGGTCCCCAAGAACACAGTGGCCTCCATCATTCTGCAGCATTGATGGTCCCCAAGAACACAGTGGCCTCCATCATTCTGCAGCATTGGTGGTCCCCAAGAACACAGTGGCCTCCATCATTCTGCAGCATTGGTGGTCCCCAAGAACACAGTGGCCTCCATCATTCTGCAGCATTGGTGGTCCCCAAGAACACAGTGGCCTCCATCATTCTGCAGCATTGGTGGTCCCCAAGAACACAGTGGACTCCATCATTCTTAAATGGAAGAAGTTTGGAACCACCAAGACTCTTCCTAGAGCTGGCCGCCCGGCCAAACTGAGCAATCGGGGGAGAAGGGCCTTGGTCGGGGAGGTGACCAAGAATCCAATGGTCATTCTGACACAGCTATAGAGTTCCTATAGAGAACCTTCCAGAAGGACAACCATCTCTGCAGCACTCCACCAATCATGCCTTAATGGTAGAGTGGCCAGATGGAAGCCACTCCTCAGTAAATGGCACATGACAGCCCACTTGGAGTTTGCTAAAAGGCACCTAAAGACTCTCAGACCATGAGAAACAAGTTTATCTGATCTGATGAAACCAAGATTGAACTCTTTGCCCTGAATGCCCAAGTGTCACATCTGGAGGAAAATTGGCATTGTTTTTCAGCGGAAGAGACTGGCTGACTAGTCTGGATCGAGGGAAAGATTAACTGAGAAAAGTACAGAGATCCTTAATGAAAACCTGCTCAGGACCTCCGCCTGGGGCGAAGGTTCACCTTAAACTGCTCAGGACCTCAGCCTGGGGCGAAGGTTCACCTTACAACAGGACAACGACCCGAAGTGCACAGCCAATGCAGAATTGGCTTCAGGACAAGTCTCTGAATGTCCTTGAGTGGCCCAGCCAGAGCCCGGACTTGAACCCCGATCAAACAGCTCTAGAGAGACCTAAAACTAGCTGTGCAGCGTAACTCCCCATCCAACCTGACAGAGCTTGAGAGGATCTGCAGAGAAGAATGGGAGAAACTCCCTTAACTACAGCTGTGACAAGCTTGTAGCGTCGTACCCAAGAAGACTTGAGGATGTAATTGCTGCCAAAGGTGCTTCAACAAAGTCCTTAGTAAAGAGTCTGAAATACTGATGGCAATGAGTTATTTATTTATTTTTAATACATTTTAATACTAAAATGTCTTAAGCCTGTTTTTGTGTTGACATAATGGATATTGTGTGTAGATTGATGTGGGGGGACCATTTGTAATAAATGTTGGAATACATTTTTTTCCCTCCACATTTTTTTACATTACAGCCTTAAATTGTGTTAATTTGTCCTCTACCCCCACATCAATCTAAACACAATACCCCATAATGATAAAGCAAAAACAAAGTTTGGACATTTTTCAGTAAACGTATTAAAAATAAATGGAAATATCACAAGGGTCTGTTTTCTTCCTGAATTCACTGTGTCCTCCTCTCACTGGGGGTGGCCTGTTTGGAGACACAGATAGGCTGCCATTTAAAGCAGGGAACTGGAGGCTGTCATCACAGCTGAGGCTGGCTGGCTGGACTTCTATCCACTACTTTGCTTTCTCACTTTCCCTCTCTCATTCATGGCTCCCACCCACTCCCCTGTCCTCCCACTACCCCTTCACCCCTCATAGCCTCTCCCACCCACTCCCCTGTCCACCCACTCCCCTGTCCTCCCACTACCCCTTCACCCCTCATAGCCTCTCCCACCCACTCCCCTGTCCACCCACTCCCCTGTCCTCCCACTACCCCCTCACTCCTCATACCCACTAACTGTCCTCCCACTACCCCCTCACCCCTCATACCCACTACCTTGTCCTCCCACTACCCCCTCACCCCTCATACCCACTAACTGTCCTCCCACTACCCCCTCACTCCTCATACCCACTACCTTGTCCTCTCACTACCCCCTCCCTCTTTCCCTCTCCTTTTTTCTGTTCCTCCCTCTACTCTTCCTTTTCTTCCTTCTTCCACATCCCCTTTCTGTTTCATCTCTCCCTTCCCCTTTCTGTTTCATCTCTCCCTTCCCCTTTCTGTTTCATCTCTCCCTTCCCCTTTCTGTTTCATCTCTCCCTTCCCCTTTCCGTTTCATCTCTCCCTTCCCCTTTCTGTTTCATCTCTCCCTTCCCCTTTCTGTTTCATCTCTCCCTTCCCTTTCTGTTTCATCTCTCCCTTCCCCTTTCTGTTTCATCTCTCCCTTCCCCTTTCTGTTTCATCTCTCCTTCCCCTTTCTGTTTCATCTCTCCTTCCCCTTTCTGTTTCATCTCTCCCTTCCCCTTTCTGTTTCATCTCTCCCTTCCCCTTTCTGTTTCATCTCTCCCTTCCCCTTTCTGTTTCATCTCTCCCTTCCCCTTTCTGTTTCATCTCTCCCTTCCCCTTTCTGTTTCATCTCTCCTTCCCCTTTCTGTTTCATCTCTCCCTTCCCTTTCTGTTTCATCTCTCCTTCCCCTTTCTGTTTCATCTCTCCCTTCCCCTTTCTGTTTCATCTCTCCCTTCCCCTTTCTGTTTCATCTCTCCCTTCCCTTTCTGTTTCATCTCTCCCTTCCCCTTTCTGTTTCATCTCTCCCTTCCCCTTTCTGTTTCATCTCTCCTTCCCCTTTCTGTTTCATCTCTCCCTTCCCCTTTCTGTTTCATCTCTCCCTTCCCCTTTCTGTTTCATCTCTCCCTTCCCCTTTCTGTTTCATCTCTCCCTTCCCCTTTCTGTTTCATCTCTCCCTTCCCCTTTCTGTTTCATCTCCCCTTCCCCTTTCTGTTTCATCTCTCCTTCCCCTTTCTGTTTCATCTCTCCCTTCCCCTTTCTGTTTCATCTCTCCCTTCCCCTTTCTGTTTCATCTCTCCCTTCCCCTTTCTGTTTCATCTCTCCCTTCCCCTTTCTGTTTCATCTCTCCCTTCCCCTTTCTGTTTCATCTCTCCCTTCCCCTTTCTGTTTCATCTCTCCCTTCCCCTTTCTGTTTCATCTCTCCCTTCCCCTTTCTGTTTCATCTCTCCCTTCCCCTTTCTGTTTCCTCTCTCCCATCCCCTTTCTGTTTCCTCTCTCCCATCCCCTTTCTGTTTCCTCTCTCCCATCCCCTTTCTGTTTCCTCTCTCCCATCCCCTTTCTGTTTCCTCTCTCCCTTGCCCTTTCTGTTTCCTCTCTCCCTTGCCCTCTCTGTTTCCTCTCTCCCTTGCCCTCTCTGTTTCCTCTCTCCCTTGCCCTCTGTTTCCTCTCTCCCATCCCTTCTGTTTCCTCTCTCCCATCCCTTCTGTTTCCTCTCTCCCATCCCCTCTGTTTCCTCTCTCCCATCCCCTTTCTGTTTCCTCTCTCCCTTGCCCTCTCTGTTTCCTCTCTCCCTTGCCCTCTCTGTTTCTCTCTCCCTTGCCCTCTGTTTCCTCTCTCCCATCCCTTCTGTTTCCTCTGTTTCCTCTCTCCCATCCCTTCTGTTTCCTCTCTCCCATCCCCTCTGTTTCCTCTCTCCCATCCCCTTTCTGTTTCCTCTCTCCCATCCCCTTTCTGTTTCCTCTCTCCCATCCCCTTTCTGTTTCCTCTCTCCCATCCCCTTTCTGTTTCCTCTCTCCCATCCCCTTTCTGTTTCCTCTCTCCCTTGCCCTCTCTGTTTCCTCTCTCCCTTGCCCTCTCTGTTTCCTCTCTCCCTTGCCCTCTGTTTCCTCTCTCCCATCCCTTCTGTTTCCTCTGTTTCCTCTCTCCCATCCCTTCTGTTCCCTCTCTCCCATCCCCTCTCTGTTTCCTCTCTCCCATCCCTCTGTTTCCTCTCTCCCATCCCTTCTGTTCCCTCTCTCCCATCCCCTCTCTGTTCCCTCTCTCCCATCCCCTCTTTGTTCCCTCTCCCATCCCCTCTTTGTTCCCTCTCTCCCATCCCCTCTTTGTTCCCTCTCTCCCATCCCCTCTTTGTTCCCTCTCTCCCATCCCCTCTCTGTTCCCTCTCTCCCATCCCCTCTCTGTTCCTCTCTCCCATCCCCTCTCTGTTCTCTCTCCCATCCCCTCTCTGTTCCCTCTCTCCCATCCCCTCTCTGTTCCCTCTCTCCCATCCCCTCTCTGTTCCCTCTCCCATCCCCTCTCTGTTCCCTCTCTCCCATCCCCTCTCTGTTCCCTCTCTCCCATCCCCTCTCTGTTCCTCTCTCCCATCCCCTCTCTGTTCCCTCTCTCCCATCCCCTCTCTGTTCCCTCTCTCCCATCCCCTCTCTGTTCCCTCTCTCCCATCCCCTCTCTGTTCCCTCTCTCCCATCCCCTCTCTGTTCCCTCTCTCCCATCCCCTCTCTGTTCCCTCTCTCCCATCCCCTCTCTGTTCCCTCTCTCCCATCCCCTCTCTGTTCCCTCTCTCCCATCCCCTCTCTGTTCCCTCTCTCCCATCCCCTCTCTGTTCCCTCTCTCCCATCCCCTCTCTGTTCCCTCTCTCCCATCCCCTCTCTGTTCCTCTCTCCCATCCCCTCTCTGTTCCCTCTCTCCCATGCCCTCTCTGTTCCCTCTCTCCCTTGCCCTCTCTGTTCCCTCTCTCCCTTGCCCTCTCTGTTCCCTCTCTCCCTTCATCTCATCTGACTGATTTTGGGTTGAGGACATGTGTGCCCAGTTAACCAGAATAAAACAGCTCTTTTTTTATTTTATACTCTAGCTCTCTTTATTCTCATTATGCGTCTCTGTGCTGCGGCTGGCTGCATCTCAAAATCCTAGTCTGCCTCCAGTTCCAAATGGTACCCGATTCCAAATGGTACCCGATTCCAAATATAGTGTACTGCTTTTGACCGGGGCCCTATGTAGAGCTGGGATGATAAAATGATCAACACGACCATCCCGATCACTTATCGCAGGCTTTTAGTTGTTAACGTTCATTATGATAAGTTGCCTATACTAGAGAAAATGCCAAGTTATTTGCTCATTTATGTGATTTAATGGGACAAATGCTGGCTATAACCATCAAACAAGTAGTAGGAGTAAGAAAAGAGAAGTTGCACATTTTGTTGTGAACTCGATATTCCATTTATTGTTATATCATCAATTTAGCTCGAGGCCAATGGGTTCTGGTCATTAGTAGTGGGGAATAGGGCTGATGGCGCCGAATGAGCCTCTGGTTTCTGTAGGGGGGGTGGTTGGTCGGTTCTCTCTGGTTTCTGTAGGGGGCTGGTTGGTCGGTTCTCTGGTTCCTGTAGGGGGCCGGTTGGTCGGTTCTCTGGTTTCTGTAGGGGGCCGGTTGGTCGGTTCTCTCTGGTTTCTGTAGGGGGCCGGTTGGTCGGTTCTCTCTGGTTTCTGTAGGGGGCCGGTTGGTCGGTTCTCTCTGGTTTCTGTAGGGGGCCGGTTGGTCGGTTCTCTCTGGTTTCTGTAGGGGGCCGGTTGGTCGGTTCTCTCTGGTTTCTGTAGGGGGCCGGTTGGTCAGTTCTCTCTGGTTTCTGTAGGGGGCCGGTTGGTTCGGTTCTCTCTGGTTTCTGTAGGGGGCCGGTAGGTCGGTTCTCTCTGGTTTCTGTAGGGGGCCGGTTGGTCGGTTCTCTCTGGTTTCTGTAGGGGGGCCGGTTCTCTCTGGTCCTCTTCAATGAGCCTTTCACACACCCAGGGAATAGGAGGCAGTATTGTATCTGCGTACCAAATCAAACCCTATTCCCTATACAGTGCACTACTAAGAGCTCTGTAGTGCACTATGAAGGAATTAGGGTGCCATTTTGGGGTACATCCTTAATCTCCTGATACTGGAACACAGTTCAGCTAGTCCTGATACTGGAACACAGTTCAGCTAGTCCTGATACTGGAACACAGTTCAGCTAGTCCTGATACTGGAACACAGTTCAGCTAGTCCTGATACTGGAACACAGTTCTGGTCCTCTGGAACACAGTTCAGAGTCCTTTGGAACACAGTTCAGCTAGTCCAGGGAACACAGTTCAGCTAGTCCTGATCTGGAACACAGTTCAGCTAGTACCAAATCAAACAGTTCAGCTAGTCCTGATACTGGAACACAGTTCAGCTAGTCCTGATACTGGAACACAGTTCAGCTAGTCCTGATACTGGAACACGGTTCAGCTAGTCCTGATACTGGAACACGGTTCAGCTAGTCCTGATACTGGAACACGGTTCAGCTAGTCCTGATACTGGAACACGGTTCAGCTAGTCCTGATACTGGAACACGGTTCAGCTAGTCCTGATACTGGAACACGGTTCAGCTAGTCCTGATACTGGAACACGGTTCAGCTAGTCCTGATACTGGAACACGGTTCAGCTAGTCCTGATACTGGAACACAGTTCAGCTAGTCCTGATACTGGAACACAGTTCAGCTAGTCCTGATACTGGAACACAGTTCAGCTAGTCCTGATACTGGAACACAGTTCAGCTAGTCCTGATACTGGAACACAGTTCAGCTAGTCCTGATACTGGAACACAGTTCAGCTAGTCCTGATACTGGAACACAGTTCAGCTAGTCCTGATACTGGAACACAGTTCAGCTAGTCCTGATACTGGAACACGGTTCAGCTAGTCCTGATACTGGAACACGGTTCAGCTAGTCCTGATACTGGAACACGGTTCAGCTAGTCCTGATACTGGAACACGGTTCAGCTAGTCCTGATACTGGAACACGGTTCAGCTAGTCCTGATACTGGAACACGGTTCAGCTAGTCCTGATACTGGAACACGGTTCAGCTAGTCCTGATACTGGAACACGGTTCAGCTAGTCCTGATACTGGAACACGGTTCAGCTAGTCCTGATACTGGAACACGGTTCAGCTAGTCCTGATACTGGAACACGGTTCAGCTAGTCCTGATACTGGAACACGGTTCAGCTAGTCCTGATACTGGAACACGGTTCAGCTCAGTCGTCAGTTCGGCTAGTGGTTGGGAGAGCTTCCCTCTGTTACACTCACACACCAACTGAAGCCTTAATTATTCCATATTGTCGTGACACTTTCACATGGAAACATGTTGACCCTAACCGCTCCTGCCACATGGATTTAATATGCCCCTCAAAACACACCATATCTCTCTCACACACACCACACACACACCATGTCTCTCTCTCCTGTCTGTCTCTGTCTGTCTCTGTGTCTGTCTGTCTCTGTCTCTGTCTCTGTCTCACTCACTCCTGCTGCTCCATCCGTGAGGGATGTGTGGACACACACGGGGCCTGATGCTGAGATGGTCTGACATATTAAGTGACTGACATTTACATGCCTTCAACTCAGTCATACATTATCAGGAACAATCTGCGTAGAAAATAATATTTGTCTGCACCTTTAACCTCGTCAGGGAAGTTGTAGATGAGGAAGAAGAATCTCCTATCTGTTCTTTTTCTTTCTTATCTTTCTCTATTTGCTTCTGTTTTCCTTCCCCCATTGTTTTATTAAATCCCTGTTTTCTGCTCCCCCACTGTGCCACCTCTCCCTCTTCCCTCTCTTTATTCCTTGCTGTCTCTCTCTCCCTCTCCTCTCTACCCCCCCTCTCTCCCTCTCTACCCCCCCCTTTCCCTCTCCCTTTCCCTCTCTACCCCCCCTTTCCCTCTCTACCCCCCTTTCCCTCTCTACCCTAGGGCGTCTACAGTGACTGATGCACAGCACTATTTAATCCATGTTGCTCTCTTGTCACGTACTCCGTCTCTCTCACTAGGACCACATGTTAGTCGGGTGAATAATAACACACATGATCCCTCCCTCCCCTCACTCGGTCGCCACGGTCATCCAATCCAAAGCAATGACTCGGGTTCCTTTTCAGAACAACTTTTCCCCTTCATTGGTCTTCTGCCCCCCCCCCTTCCGTCCTCCTGCACGTCTCTGTGGTACCACATGCCTATAGAACTTTGAGGCCGTCACTATGGCGATGGAGAGCAAATCTGACGGGATTGGCTGGTCTGATAGAGAAAGGAAACGGACTGAGGAGTACGAGCAGGGACGTGTGTGTCTCTACCTCTTACTGGTGGGGGGGGCTAGCCTGATTGTAGAGAAGGGGGAGAGAGGGGGGGGTGGTCTAGTCTGTTAGGAGAAAAGAAAAGCTGCAATTTAAAGCATGAAACTTGAGTCTGGACTTTTTCACGACTCTCGCCCCCCCTCTCGGTCGCCCGCTCCCCCACTCTCGGTCGCCCCTCCCACTCTCGGTCGCCCGCCCCCCATCTCGGTATATTCAGATATATAGTTATAGAGCTGTCGTTCTCATTGGAAACATGTCTACGAAGAGGCAGATCTGTTTTTATATGTGCCGTTTCTATGCTTCCAGTTTTTAAGTATAGTTATGATTATTTTTTTGACAAAATACAATATTTTTGGGATGTGAAAGTGTGTTTAGATGGGTACAATGATTCTCTACACTATACTTGCTTGCTTTGTCACAAACTGAAATTAGGCAAACTATATTTAATTTCAGCAACCAGGAAATGGTGTTCCTTGGAAAGAACGTCCTAGATTACAAGCTAAAATAACCGTTTCATTTTTTTGGTTCCCACATTGCCCAGGGCACTAGGCTGTATTATAAACTGCTGAGTCCATCTGAGCTGTGACAACGTCCGCTTGTAAGTCTGCTGGGACTCTTATCCAAAAAAAACAAACCCGTCACTAATTTCAACTCTCCAAGTTGTTCTCTAATCACAAGGGAGAGGCAGATGTAAAATCTAAATTAGAGAGGTCTGGTGGACCGTGGATGAAACACTAAAAACTGGGGAAATGGTGGAATGTCTGAAAATCTATTGCCGTTCCGTTTTGGTTTTATATTTATTCCATGAAAGCCTTGGTCTACGTTGTGGAGCGAGGGGTTAACCGCAGTCAGGGTGACATTTATTACATTTATCTAGTTGTAATCTCATCTGAATTTAAACTCATTTACGGAACACAATGTATCAAGGGATAGATTTAGCTGTGAGCCCCGATGCTTTGTGTGTATTTACGGCCGCCACTATAAAGTAGTGCTCCCAGGGAGCTGTCACCTAACGGGAAGGCAGAGCTCCTTCCGCCAGATCTGCTCCTGTGATCTCTCCCCGTCGAAGTCCACCTCTTTTTATTGATTCTGATTGGCTGAGCGCGCATATAGGTGAGATACGGTGTCCCCCTTCACCATGGTAATTATACAGGCTTGGAAAAGTGATGCCCTCCCCCCACCTCTTCTCATCATGAGTGATGCCCCCCCCCACCTCTTCTCATCATGAGTGATGCCCTCCCCCACCCCCATGAGTGACCCCACCTCTTCTCATCATGAGTGATGCCCTCCCCCCACCTCTTCTCATCATGAGTGATGCCCTCCCCCCACCTCTTCTCCCCCACCTCTTCTCATCATGAGTGATGCCCTCCCCCACCTCTTCTCATCATGAGTGATGCCCTCCCCCCACCTCTTCTCATCATGAGTGATGCCCCCCACCCCTCATCATGAGTGATCTCCCCCCACCTCTTCTCATCATGAGTGATGCCCTCCCCCCACCTCTTCTCATCATGAGTGATGCCCTCCCCCCACCTCTTCTCATCACGAGTGATGCGTGTATTGCCTAAGCTTAATTTTAGGGACCGGGCTGTAACGGGGGGGGGTCGTCAGGGCCCGGGCTGTAACGGGTCGTCTGACGGTAACCCAGGACCGGACTGTAATGGGGGGGGCGTGTACAAATTTCAAAAAGTGAATGGGTTAAAATGGGCTAAAAATGATTTGACAGCATGGATCTATATACATCTCTCTCTCTCTCTCTCTATATATCTATATCTCTATATCTCTATCTCTGATATAAGACAGTATTTTTGTGCCGTTCATTAAATGTTATTCAACTTGTTTCTATGGGCTATAGCAATAAAGGCCATTCAATGTTTTCAGCAAATTATATTTTTTAAATATTTACAATGGTCCAAAAATTCAAAATCAAATGGCTAAGTGATGAATTTTATGACCATCTTAAAACCCTTCCATATGTTGGCTTAGTAGATTTAATGATTTAACTTCATATGGATCAGTGGGTATGCTAGCGTCCCATCTGGACAACTTCCGGTGAAATTGCAGAGTGCCAAATTCTAATTAAATTACTCTAAATATTTTAACGTTCATAAAATCACAAGTGCAATACATCAAAATAAAGCTCAACTTGTTAATCCAGCCGCCGTGTCAGATTTCAAAAAGGCTTTACAGCAAAAGCAAACCATGCGATTATCTGAGGACAGCGCTCAGCACACCAAACATTACAGTTAGCAGCCAAGTAGATTAGTCATAAGTCAGAAATGGCAATGAAATGAATCACTTACCTTTTTGATCTTCGAATGGTTGCACTCACAAGACTCCCAGTTACACAATCAATGTTTGTTTTTGTTCGATAAAGTCCTTCTTTATATCCAAAAACCTCCATTTTTTGTTGGCGCGTTTTGTTCAGTAATCCAATGGCTCAAATGCGGTCACAACGGGAAGACAAAATTCCAAATAGTATCTGTACATTTTGTAGAAACTTGTCAAACGATGTTTATAATAAATCCTCAGGTTGTTTTTAGCCTAAATAATCGATAGTATTTCAACCGGACAATAACGCCGTCAATATAAAAGAAAAACAAGGGAAGTGTGCACTTGGTCGCGTGCAGTAGCCAACTCTGGGGACATCCCAGGGTCCACTCACTCAATGTGGTCATTCTCCCTCATTTTTCAGAATAAAAGCCTGAAAACAATGTCTAAAGACTGTTCACAACTGGTGGAAGCCATAGGGATGGAATCTGGGCCCTATCCCTTTAAATGGTGGATAGGCTTTCATTGGAAAAAACAGCCATTTCAAAATAATGGCACTTCCTGGTTGGATTTTCCTCAGGTTTTCGCCTGCCATATCAGTTCAGTTATACTCACAGACATTATTTTAACAGTTTTGGAAACTTCAGAGTTTTAAAAAATCAATTATATGCATATCCTAGCTTCTGTAGCAGGCAGTTTACTTTGGGCACGCTTTTCATCCAAAATTCCGAATGCTGCCCCCTATCCTAAAAAGTTAAGGTGCTTAGACCTACAGGGGTTAACTTGATGGCATTCTCCTCCTCCAGGCCAATTGCAACCCCTTACTCCTTAGCAGGCAACTTCCTGTTAGTCTGGGGAATATGAGGAAGTGGGTCAATTTATCCAATGGTTGTCCCGGTCCCAAATGCCACCCTATTCCCTACATAGTGCACTACTTTTGACCCAGCCATAGGGCCCTGGTTGAAATAGATGCTATAATAAACATTCACACACCGTAGCTCCCATAATGCCGTCCGGCCACGCTGTTTCTGTCCTGGGTGGCATTTGAGTCCCGCCCTCTCTCTAGCTGGTTATTGTTTTGGTGACCTTAACTGAAGTTTACTGAGCCTGACGATATGCGTGGTTGGGAAGTGTCACTGAGCCGGGGGGGATTAGTCCTGTCGCTCCATCCGCCGATGAGCCTCTTCTCATGAGGATGAGGATGGATTGATGAATGGGAGGGAGGGGAGGGGCTGGAGGGAATCTGACTAGTGAACCCAGTGGAGAGGGTGAAAGAGATCCCAGAGTGATTTATTTTATTTTGACATACAAGGCCAGTCTGGAGATGGCGCGTCTCCTGGTATTTAAAGATGCTTCTCTGTCTGCCTCCCACACTGCTCCCTTATTCCCTATACTACTATTGACCAGGGCCCATAGGGCTCTGTCTGCCTCCCACACTGCTCCCTTATTCCCTATACTACTATTGACCAGTGCCTCCCACACTGCTCCCTTATTCCCTATGTCGTACACTACTGTTGTCAAAAGTAGATGTGGGGGATAGGGTGTCCAGCTCTTTTGCTGAATGACTGACACTTTCTATTAAGGACCAATGAACCTGCTGTATCAAAGAGAAGGTTAAAAATATACTGCCACTCGCCCTGTTCAACTCTCGTCACGTGAAGGTTATTTTCAGTCTTCATTTAAAAAATAAATAAAATTCACTAAGCACTATGAGCTCTCCAGGCAGCTCTTAAAAGGGACGCTTGGGGAGCTTGGCAATGAATCCCTTTATCTACCCCCAAGTCAGATGAACGCATGGATACTGTTTTTGTAGGTGTCTGCATCCAGAAGTTTAGAGGTACTTTCACGAGCCATTTCGAACTAGCTTTAGCATGTTAGCTTTTGCTATGACCTTTCAGTCATTGAGCTAGTTAGTTAGCAACTGCGCTAACGCTAATTAGCACACAGATTTAAAAAATAAATGGTATCCATGATTGTATCTGTAGATAAAGAGCTTCATTTCCAAAATCTTTGCCGCTCTGACATTGCTTGTCCGTATATTTTCATATTCTTAATTCCATTCCTTTACTGGATTTCTATGTTGTGTGTGTGTGTGTGTGTGTGTGTGTGTGTGTGTGTGGATATATGTTGTGAACGTGTTAGATATTACTGCACTGTCGGGAAATAGAAGCACAAGCATTTTTTTCACCCGTAATAAGATCTGCTGAACACGTGTACGTGACCAATAACATGTTGAGTTTAAGCACATATCTGGGCCTTAATACTATTAGGATAGATTTGTTCCTCTCCTTTACTTCCCATTACTAAGGCATGTTCCTGTTGTCTGAAGCGGGCCTGCTTTACCTCCATGTAAACCGATCTTTTGAGTTTTTTTAATGCCATGTATTTTGGTGTTGTGTCCATAATAGCGTTGTGTAGTAGTAGTGCTGCTCTAATTTTGACCAGAGCTGTATACATCCTCATAGAAAGTAGTGTTCCAGATACAGTGCCCTCTTTTCCCTCCCAGCAACCCTTAAACTTTAATACACCCTCATAGAAAGTAGTGTTCCAGATACAGTGCCCTCTTTTCCCTCCCAGCAACCCTTAAACTTTAATACAGTAGAGGAAGCAGTGAGCTGAGGTCTGTCACATTGACTGCATTGTGTGTGTGTGTGTGTGTGTGGAGAACCCCTGGTCTAGTGTGTGCTAGAAGCATCAGCAGTGTGGAGAACCCCTGGTCTAGTGTGTGCTAGAAGCATCAGCAGTGTGGAGAACCCCTGGTCTAGTGTGTGCTAGAAGCATCAGCAGTGTGGAGAACCCCTGGTCTAGTGTGTGCTAGAAGCATCAGCAGTGTGGAGAACCCCTGGTCTAGTGTGTGCTAGAAGCATCAGCAGTGTGGAGAACCCCTGGTCTAGTGTGTGCTAGAAGCATCAGCAGTGTATTTTCTTGGTTGCTACCACATCTGTTCCTGGTGATTGGTTGCTACCACATCTGTTCCTGGTGATTGGTTGCTACCACATCTGTTCCTGGTGATTGGTTGCTACCACATCTGTTCCTGGTGATTGGTTGCTACCACATCTGTTCCTGGTGATTGGTTGCTACCACATCTGTTCCTGGTGATTGGTTGCTACCACATCTGTTCCTGGTCACCGTGTGAACCCTTTTCCAGAATTCTATTTCCCACCGTCATAATGGAATAGATCTTGACATTCTCTCCTTCCCATCACTGTGCTTATCTAAGCTGATATCAGACAGTCTGGAGAGAGGGGGGGGGGGAAATCACACTGGAGGTAGAGGTATATAGAGTAAAGGTCAGAGAATGAATGAAAGAATGGGGGAGAAGGGGAGGACAGCGAAATAAAGGTGGGAGAAAAGGATTGAATGAACGTGACCCCCCCCCTCCACAAACCACCCTCCCTGTTGTCTGTTTGTACCCTTGGGGATAATAGGTTCTGCATCCCAAATGGCATCCTATATAGTCGACTACTTATGACCAGGGCCCGTAAGGCTCTCTTCAAAAGTAGGACACTGTATTGGGTGTCATTTGGGACATGTCCTACTACCCAGCAAGGGGGGGTGTGAGAAGAGTAGACAGGTCCATTCGGACTAACTATACTGGATCTGAGTTTATTACCACCACCAATGCTGGATCAATGACTCAGTTTTGATTAAAGATGTCCTCCAGCGATTTTATGTCATTTTTTTTTTCTTGTTGAACTTTTACTGTTGAAAAGCAATTTGGCCAAGTATGAATACAGTGAAGTGCACTCGCTGAAGGCGTCCGCTTGCTTCAAGGTCGGCTAATCGAAGTAGTGTGCTCTCATGCTCCCTAAAAAAAATAAAAAATAAAAATAAAAAAAAGATCGAAGTGATGACACCCGAACAAGGAAGCGATGACACCCGAACAAGGAAGTGATGACACCCGAACAAGGAAGCGATGACACCCGAACAAGGAAGCGATGACACCCGAACAAGGAAGCGATGACACCCGAACAAGGAAGCGATGACACCCGAACAAGGAAGCGATGACACACGGGAGAATAAAACAGACGCTTGACTGGAGAGAAACGAATTTGTGCAAATTGCCTTGCTATATCATAGGCACGATACGGAGATCTGTATCGTTGTCATTTAGATAGGATTTTGCTTAACCACATGAAACAGATTTAAAAATTTTTTTTTTTTTTTTTTTTTAGATATGAAAACTTTTATTATAAATGAAAAGGTTCCACAACAAAAATGTGCATATGAAAATCGTAGCTGGTACGCAGATCAGTAGAAATGGGTAGGATAACTTGGCACTCCAAAATGGGAAACGGTTGCAGACAGCTGGTGCAGCCTATTACCGACTACTTCAGGAACGTAATAGCAGAATCTGCTTAAGGCCAGAAGAAGCGGGAGGGAGGGGACAGGTTTTATTCTGGTTAGGCTGTATTGATTTCTGGCTCCCTCTGGTAATTATGTGCACATTTTAAAACTCAATGGGAAAGTAATTCTGCTTTTAAAGTTGATCAACTTGCAACCTTGATTTTGAGAAAATGGCCTTTGAATGTTTTGGTACCTAGTGGAGAGTTATTCTTTGTCTACACCCATTCAGCATGGTTCACACCCTCTTAAGATTTAGCCCCACCCATCTCTTTAATGATTGCCGTGTGAGGCCATGTACTAAACAACCAAAGTTCTCAAGACTAAAGGCTGGCTTTTATACTACAGTACACTAACTTGAAATGAAACTACTTTCTGGCAAAATTAGGAATGGGTAATATCTGAAAAATGTAGCTAGCAAGACTCTCTTACCCATATGCATTGATGGACGCGTCTACCTCTGTCACGGATACCATGGCTGCCCTTAGTTTGAAGATGTATAAAAACACCAGCCCGGATGACATCAACCTTCTGTGTTCTCTTTTCGACTCATCTGCATATTTTCAATCAAATGCCTGAATTTTCTCCATCTCCTTAGCCATCATACTCCACTGATATCAAACCTCGGTCCTCCAGAAAGTGGAGCGCAACACTGATGTAGTTCTACTACGTAATATCTTTTATTAAAAGCTGCTTTAGAAAGGATTAACTACACATACTGACCAGCTCATATTAAAGACAGAAACGGGCTACATGGCAGACCAATCAGAACTCATCTCTTGGCATGTCCAGCCCACTCATCTCAAGCCAATCATGGCTAGCGGGAAGATTGCTGTTATTTTCAATGACTAAACCAGCTAGGCTCGTAATTTATCAATTGTATTCGTATCTACAGACGGCGTACAAGCTTGTTAATAAGGCTCATACATTCACATGTTCCAGAAGGCATTTCTGCCGAAAAAAAGCATTTTGAAGAAGTAGAAACCTGCTTCACCCCTACAGTTGACCAATCATGGACGAAGGGGCGTAGACTTCGACCGGTGCTTGAGAAGAAATGTGTGCCCAAACTGCTGACAAAATCATAACCCAACTCCAAAACAAACAAACGTCACAATGTAATGCACAAGCTGTACCAAACCGTTTTAAGTGGCGAAGACTGGCTATTTGATCATAATGTAGGCCTACCAGAGTGGCCCACCACTAAACACATTGGTGAAAATACATCACAACGTTTTCATGAAAATAGGTGACTGAATATTTTGTTGATAAAAAAAAAAAAAAAAAAAAAAACTGTCATCCCATACCCATTGTTACAATCAGACAAATCATGCTATCCTCTGCCTATTCACTACTTAGCTTATTCAAGCCTCTCAAAATATACAACACTGCCCCTTTTAGACAAAAAGCTCTTTACCTGACTCACTTTTCAAAGATGGCTGGAAATGCACATGTTTTGTGCTCTTGTAGGAAGCAGCCCCCCTCATTGCTGATTTAGAAATGATGTATAACTGGGCTAAATGACTCATTAACTAGCAAAGGATATGTACAAATGTGGCTACATGCAGCTCTCTTTGATCTCAAAACAAGCGCATATGCTCATGCTGTAAACACAGTCCAGTTCAAAGTGAATGGCACAAATCCATATATGGTAATGGTCTATTTGCATATAGGCCAACTGCAGCTCTGATTTGTTATGATGCAACGGTCTGTGTAGAGTACGGTCCTGAGTCAGGCCTGTCAATGCAATAGAATGAATCGTATTCCGATACGTTCTGCCTACAACAATGTCTTGCGTAGTTCGGTTTGCATACAAAGTCTTGCATAGTTGCATTGAACGTGGCTACTATTACATTGTTTTGATCACAATTTACCACAGAGGTAAATGTTGATCTTGTTAACTAACGGGGAAGACTCAACTTTCTAATCTTGTGCTTCTCTGTGCGGGCCAGTATTTCGTCTGCGCAGCTTAGAGGGAACATTGCCTGGGCCACCTAATTGAGATGTGCCTTTTTATAAATCAGTTTGTTAAATGAGGTCAAAAGGAGACTGGAGTGCCACTAACTGTCTGAAACAACCTTTTGACTTTATCCTGCTCCAAAAATAACGGCGGAGTTGAAGGCTGGTTATCAAGAGGAATTACTAATTTATGTTGTACCGAGTACAGACCTAAAGTTTAACTGATGTTATTCACAATACCATCTCTTGTTAAAAAGGCCATGTCCTCACAATAATACTAAGGTTAAGATGGACAAGTCTGGTCCTGTTGTGATAGACCAAACCCCTGTCTACTAGCTTCCTGTTCCTTTTGACCAAACCCCTGTCTACTAGCTTCCTGTTCCTTTTGACCAAACCCCTGTCATCTACTAGCTTCCTGTTCCTTTAGACCAAACCCCCCGGCATGCTGTTGTACAAGGTTAGAAGCTACATTTTATGACATATACATGGTTTCCAGGTACTCCCGTAAAGCCCAGCTCATTGGCTATCTAGCTAGCTTTGTTTGACCCCGATTGGTGCTTATTTGACAAAGATAGTCGTTCAAGTGATGGCCGCCCCCGTCATCGGCGTGCCATGAAGGCTTCGCCCTCTGACCAAATATGGTGTCCTATTGGATATACTACACCCCTAATGATATAGTGAAGTCTGGTTACCTTCTAGGATCTCTGATATGGTGTCCTATAGGATATACTACACCCCTAATGAATTAGTGAAGTCTTGTTACCTTCTAGGATCTCTGAGGAATAGATACGAATGTGATTTGACTCGTTCAGACAACGTTTAGGATGAGATTTGCAAATTGATCGTGCGTGCTATATGGACCTTTTTTTAGGATATGAAAAGGGTTTTCTCGCTCTGTCTTTGCTGTTCCTTTTCGACCCAAACCCCAGGATTTTAAACCCAGACACCTGTCGCTAGCTTGTTCCTTTAGACATTGTTGTTCTCCCTCCATGGGGGTGTCAGCAGGTCTTAGTGGCTCTGAAGGTCAGTGACTGTTAAATCTGGCTCTGTGGTTCTTTTGTGTTCGGTCGGTACGCTGGAAGGGAGCCTGGCTGGAGAGAGACATACAACCAGTGCCTCCCAGACATGAACTACATGCCAAATAGCACCCTATTCCATATGTGGTGCACTACTTTTGACCTGAGAATTATGGGCCTTGGTCAAAAGTAATTCCCTAAATAGGGAGTTGGGTGCCACTTGAGACTCAGCTTGTATAAAGAGAGATGGCTTGAGTTTTTTGCAATCGATAGGTACGAAATGGAAGTATCTTTATTTTCATTTGTAGAGTAATCACTTTTTCCCCAGAGCGTGGCGGATCCCTTGTTGCCAGCGCTGAGTGCAAATGTCACAGCTCCGGGTCTCTAGATGAGGAGCTGAATAGATTTGTGCTTTGTTTTCGGTTTGGCTCATTGAGTCTCCAATTGATGCCTGATGTGGAGTCTGTCTGGTTGGGTGTTGGGACCAGTTCTGTTTAACACTCAGCGTCTTGCTGTGTTGCCACCCACGTTGATGTTCTTGTTCTTTGTCATAGCATTATTTTTATTAAATATAAAGCAAGATGTTCAGTGTCTATCTCAAATGGTACCTTACTGTATGGGTTGAACACTGACGTAGGGAATGAGAGGAAGTGGTTTTCTGAGCAAAATAAACTTGAGACTAAAAAAAAACCCCAGCAAATCAGCACCAAGAGACTTATAAAAAACACATTTTTTTTTTTTTTTAAATTTCGGAAATCTTTTCCAAAGTATCCTCATAAGAGATATACACTGAGTGTACAAAACATTAAGAACACCTTTTTTATATTGTTTTCTCCCTGTCAGATGGCAGAAAGCAGTTTTTAACGCCAGAAAACGACCTACATTTCAAACAGCCGCAAAAACTACTTGGGACGTTTTCCATAAGTTGGGACATAATTAATAATTAATATGGCAGTCTGTTCTGTATGATATGTTTTATTTCACCTTTATTTAACCAGGTAGGCTAGTCGAGAACACCTTTATTTAACCTGGTAGGCTAGTTGAGAACACCTTTATTTAACCTGGTAGGCTAGTTGAGAACACCTTTATTTAACCAGGTAGGCTAGTTGAGAACACCTTTATTTAACCAGGTAGGCTAGTTGAGAACACCTTTATTTAACCAGGTAGGCTAGTTGAGAACACCTTTATTTAACCAGGTAGGCTAGTTGAGAACACCTTTATTTAACCAGGTAGGCTAGTCGATAACACCTTTATTTAACCAGGTAGGCTAGTCGAGAACACCTTTATTTAACCAGGTAGGCTAGTCGAGAACACCTTTATTTAACCAGGTAGGCTAGTCGAGAACAACTTTATTTAACCAGGTAGGCTAGTCGAGAACAACTTTATTTAACCAGGTAGGCTAGTTGAGAACACCTTTATTTAACCTGGTAGGCTAGTTGAGAACACCTTTATTTAACCTGGTAGGCTAGTTGAGAACACCTTTATTTAACCTGGTAGGCTAGTTGAGAACACCTTTATTTAACCAGGTAGGCTAGTTGAGAACACCTTTATTTAACCAGGTAGGCTAGTTGAGAACACCTTTATTTAACCAGGTAGGCTAGTTGAGAACAAGTTCTCATTTACAACTGCGACCTGGCCAAGATAAAGCATAGCAGTGTGAGCAGACAACACAGAGTTACACATGGAGTAAACAATAAACAAGTCAATAACACAGAAGAAAAAAAAGTTTGGTTTTGTTGGCTGTAAAGAGACTACATTGACTCCCAGGTGACAGGAGAGTTCTCCTATGGTCCCTTGTCCAAAGTAGTTCACTGTGTAGGGACTAGGGTGCCAGTTTGGGATGCGGCAGAGGTCTGTGACGAATGAGTGAGAGCAGAGATGGCAGTGAGAGACTAGCCACATTCAGGCATGGTTCAGAACACACACTTAGTTTTCCAGATGTGTGTGGTGTGTCCGTGCCCTTGACCTTGCCTACAACAAATTACTCCACACACTTCAGAGGCTGGATTAAATCACGTAGGCTGTGTCTCAAGTTGCATCCTATTCCAAAGGCACAGTCCAGTTCTTTTGACCAGGGCCAGACAAGGTAGTGGACTATATATAGGGACCAGGGAGCCATCTGGGGTGCAGCCCCCCCCCCCCTTTTATTTTTTTATTAAATCTGTTAAGCAAATACAGCACTAGGACAGCACTATACTCACAATGCTGCACGTTTTCTCCTCTGAAGGACACCGCATGATTGGAATAGGAATGGGCTGCCGGGCCCGGCCCATGCTTAACACTGCGTCCTTAACATAAGGAGCATCAGATTGCATTCTGTGCCAGTATTTGTCTTTCAGCACTCCAATCCAGATTGCTTGACCTGTGGGGATGAGCACTTATGACAAACTCTAGGGCTGTGTTCCAAATGGCAGCCTGTTCGCACTACTTTTGACCAGAGACCAGAACGCTGGTTAAAAGTAGTGTGCTACGTAGGGAATAGGGTGCCATTTGGGTTGAAGCTAGGGATCTGGATACGATCTGGATAATTTCATTATTGGGAGACACCCCTGGAAGCGATTCTCTTCCCAAGCCAACCCTGGAAGCGATTCTCTTCCCAAGCCAAACCTGGAAGCGATTTCTCTCACAAAAAGTAATGCAGATATTCCCTGTGTTTCCGCTTTAAATCAAAAGGTGTTTTTAAAGAACCTGTTTGTTAAGGAAGGCAACACTGTGGGAAGATGATACTGCTATTGTTGCTGTAAAAATAGCCTGTCTAGGGCTAGGCTGTCCCAGATCCACAGGGACACAAATGAGTTGTGTTCAACAGACCATTTTCTTTCCTTGCTCTGTAGAGAACAACTAATCTACAATCTAGGAAAGTATTGCCCAGGGAATTTGCATACCAGTTCCTCTCGCTCGCCTCTCCTGAAACGTATTGTAATTGCATTATAATAAATACCCAGAGGAATAAATAGTCTCCCAAATGGATAAATGTGTTTCAGCTAAGAAAAAAAACCCTGAAACAAGCAGCTGGTTTGTCTTTTTTAGTTTGTATTACTTTTCACAAACACACACACACACACACAGCCTTGTATAGTCCTTGCTTCATTGGAATGCCTTGTTCTGTTCCTGGTGTTATGGGTAAATAATACTATAGTGAGATGGTGTGTGTGTGTGTGTGACCCAAATGGCAGCCTATTCCCCTATTTTATAGTGCACTAATGTTGAGCAGGGCCCTTGGGACCCTGGTTCAAATTAGTCAGCGTTATATGGAATAGGGTTGACATTAGGTACGTAGCCATGCGCTCTAAACCAAGTAATGCACAACCTGCTTCTTAACCTTAGTAAATTCCCACTTTTTTTTTTGTTGAGTGAAAGTGCATCGTTTATATGCTTGATCTAAAGAAGAGGGGGGTTAGACTGATAGTGTATGGACACTCGCTTCAAGGTAAGTGTCCCTAGTTTGAATAAATTGTTTCACTGGTGGACTTGATAATATACAAATGGAAGGTTGTAAATCGGATGGCAGATTGGTAATATTATATTAAAGTGCAACTTCGCCACTTAGCATTTGTAAGGCCCTATAAAATCTGTGTTGCGGAGAACGCTTACGGAATCACGGAACCCAGACATTAAAACGGAATTCAAAACGATATTCAAAAAAATCTATTGACTATAGTAGGGAGTCAACAATCTATTTAATTCATTAGAGCGTGCATTCATTTGCCCAAGTGAATCATGAGACATGAATAAAATGCTCCTGTGAGTATTTTCCTGCTACTTTATGAAACGGCACAGGAATCTCCATCAGTCTGTGTGCTTATAGCCCAAATCACACGGAGAAACGTCAATTCACAGACGCTGCGTAGTGCATTTCAACCTAATTAGCTCCTGAAGTCAATTTATGTTCGCTATGTAGCCTGTGTTAATTATTGTTGTGTTCCTGTTGACTCACCTTATATGTCCTACTGGAGCCACCGTACCTGCCTGCTCTAAACATTAACTCACGTGCGTGAGCACAGTTGTAGCTAATACAGAGAGGGAACACCCCCCTATCCACATCGATGGAACAGTAGTGGAGAGGGTAGCACATAGGCATACACATCACAGACAAACTGAATTGGTCCACTCACACAGACAGTTCTGTTCCTGGCGCAGCAGCGGTCTTCAACCTCAGGAGGCTGAAGATGGTGTTGGCTTGTCACCAAAAGCACTATTCCCAAACTTCTACAGATGCACAATCGAGAGCATCCTGGCGGGCTGTATCACCGCCTGGTTCGGCAACTGCTCCGCCCTCAACCGTAAGGCTCTCCAGAGGGTAGTGAGGTCTGCAAACGCATCACCGGGGCAAACTACCTGCCCTCCAGGACACCTACACCACCTGATGTTACAGGAAGGCCATAAAGATCATCAAGGACATCAACCAGAGGGAGCCACTGCCTGTTCACCCCGCTATCATCCAGAAGTCGAGGTCAGTACAGGTGCATCAAAGCTGGGACCGAGAGACTGAAAACAGCTTCTATCTCAAGGCCATCAGACTGTTAAACAGCCACCACTAACATTGAGTGGCTGCTGCCAACACACTGACACTGACACTGACTCAACTCCAGCCACTTTAATAATGGGAATTGATGGGAAATGTAAATATATCACTAGCCACTTTAAACAATGCTACCTTATATAATGTTACTTACCCTACATTATTCATCTCATATGCATACGTTGATACTGTACTCTATATCATCGACTGCATCCTTATGTAATACACGTATCACTAGCCACTTAAACTATGCCACTTGGTTTACATACTTATCTCATATGTATATACTGTACTCGATATCATCTACTGTATCTTGCCTATGCTGCTCTGTACCATCACTCATTCATATATCCTTATGTACATATTCTTTATCCCCTTACACTGTGTATAAGACAGTAGTTTTGGAATTTTTAGTTAGATTACTTGTTGGTTATTACTGCATTGTCGGAACTAGAAGCACAAGCATTTCGCTACACTCGCATTAACATCTGCTAACCATGTGTATGTGACAAATAAAATTTGATTTGATTTACACCCAAGCAGTTTGAAGAATTTAGCTAGTCTAGTTGGTTCTACAAAACAGTTCTCTCTTGAAATGGGAGTTTGTGTAGTTTCCCCAGTCATAGGCTGTCTAGGGCAATATGCCTGTGATGAAAATCAACACAGGTAGGCACGATGTTTTCACAAATGGCAGCATTCCTGTCAACACTAAATAGACACTTTAACTACGCACGTCACAATTCCAGACGTAACATTTTACCAGCTTGCTTTACGTAGCCGTGAGAAAAATAGACTTGCGTTCTAATTTGACGTGCCCTTTTCTGTCATTCATTACGTAAATGAGTTATTCCCATTTAAAAAAAAAATACATACATTTGAAAAATGTCGTGCCCTTTTTAACGACAACGCAAAAGCAGGTTATTGTGTGTAGATTGAAGGGAAAACAATTTTAATCCATTTTGAAATAAGGCTGTAACGTAACAACATGTGGAACAAGTCAAGGGGTCTGAATACCTTTCCCAAGGCACTGTAGGTTCAAACAAGGTGCTTATGTCTGTGACGTCTTCGTTCTGATCTGACCATCTGAATTTTAAGACTGTGTCCTAAATGTTATCTTATCACCTTATATAGTGTACTACTTTTGACCAGGGCCTGTAAAGACAAGGGTGCCTATTGGGATGCACTTTTCTTCTCCCTCCAGATGGGTCCAGAGGCCAGATTGTGAAACAAAGGCATTTTATCCAAGCACCACATTAGCAGACTTCCTTAGAGGAAAAACCCTTGGACAGTTAGTTAACAGGAATCAATAGCCTGCTGGAGATTCAAACGCTACTGCGGCTGCATTGATTTACCTTACAATTAGAACCTGATAGTATTGATTGGCTCTGGGATGGCCCGGGGTACACAGTACAATGTTAGGGCGATGAACCTTTTTTAGGTATCCAATTTCAGTCTTGCTGAAACTATACCGCTTTCACAAGAAAGACAGTATTATACAAGGTCATGGACGATTCAGACTAAAGGCTGTTAAAGCGTGTGTTTTTAATGGTATTGGCTCACATTTAGCAACTTTGTTTTTCGTGACTAATTGCTAACTTCACAGAAGATATTACTTTGGGCGTAGTTGTTTCTGGACACTAAGCTCGTTGGGGACCTTCATCTCTATGTTTCCAGTTCCATCAGAGGCATGGTTCTGGAGGGTCTCAGTGAAGACTAGAAGATGGTTCTGGAAGGTCTCAGTGAAGACTAGAAGAGATGGTTCTGGAGGGTCTCGCCGAAGACTAGAAGATGGTTCTGGAGGGTCTCAGTGAAGACTAGAAGAGATGGTTCTGGAGGGTCTCAGTGAAGACTAGAAGAGATGGTTTCTGGAGGGTCTCGCCGAAGACTAGAAGAGATGGTTTCTGGAGGGTCTCGCCGAAGACTAGAAGAGATGGTTTCTGGAGGGTCTCAGTGAAGACTAGAAGAGATGGTTTCTGGAGGGTCTCAGTGAAGACTAGAAGAGATGGTTTCTGGAGGGTCTCAGTGAAGACTAGAAGAGATGGTTTCTGGAGGGTCTCAGTGAAGACTAGAAGAGATGGTTTCTGGAGGGTCTCAGTGAAGACTAGAAGAGATGGTTTCTGGAGGGTCTCAGTGAAGACTAGAAGAGATGGTTCTGGAGGGTCTCAGTGAAGACTAGAAGAGATGGTTCTGGAGGGTCTCAGTGAAGACTAGAAGAGATGGTTTCTGGAGGGTCTCAGTGAAGACTGGAAGAGATGGTTTCTGGAGGGTCTCAGTGAAGACTGGAAGAGATGGTTTCTGGAGGGTCTCGCCGAAGACTGGAAGAGATGGTTTCTGGAGGGTCTCGCCGAAGACTGGAAGAGATGGTTTCTGGAGGGTCTCAGTGAAGACTGGAAGAGATGGTTTCTGGAGGGTCTCAGTGAAGACTAGAAGAGATGGTTTCTGGAGGGTCTCAGTGAAGACTAGAAGAGATGGTTTCTGGAGGGTCTCAGTGAAGACTAGAAGAGATGGTTTCTGGAGGGTCTCGCCGAAGAAAAAAATATTCCAACATTTATTACAAATGGTCCCCCCACATCAATCTACACACAATATCCATTATGACAAAGCAAAAACACACTTAGACACTGTGTGTATATATATATATATACACACACTTTGACAATGGCTACTCCCATTTATTTTTGCAATAATATGTGCTCGTACTTGACTAACATTGTATTTGCAAATGCTGACGTTGTGGAGACCTGACCACCCACCAGCGAGGCTGGTGAGAGATCTTGTTCATTCTAGAGCCCTGTCCTCTTGTTCATTCTAGAGCCCTGTCCTCTTGTTCATTCTAGAGCCCTGTCCTCTTGTTCATTCTAGAGCCCTGTCCTCTTGTTCATTCTAGAGCCCTGTCCTCTTGTTCATTCTAGAGCCCTGTCCTCTTGTTCATTCTAGAGCCCTGTCCTCTTGTTCATTCTAGAGCCCTGTCCTCTTGTTCATTCTAGAGCCCTGTCCTCTTGTTCATTCTAGAGCCCTGTCCTCTTGTTCATTCTAGAGCCCTGTCCTCTTGTTCATTCTAGAGCCCTGTCCTCTTGTTCATTCTAGAGCCCTGTCCCCTGTCTTCTAACCCCGCTGTTCGATCTGCCTCTGTGGTTTTAACAGCTTGCCTCAGCCCTGTTGATGTTTCTCTGTTTCAAATGTCATCACAGTCATGAACCTCGGACACCAGTGTGGTTGTTAGCACATGGGGAAGGGTTCGCGCTCTCGCTCTTTCTGCTGTTTAAATATATATATTTTTTTTACCTATTTCCCTGCTGTGTTTTATTGGGACATCTACTGTTGTTGACTCTATAGGATTGTTTTGTAGATTGCGTATTGACGTGTAATGGTCTGTACCTTGTTCGTTCCTACATCCACCCATGATTCCGTGTAGCCTTTATCCAAGACCCTGGTTTTGTTGATGCCGACTTAAAAAAAATAGAAGCGTTAATTCTTGGTCTGCTGTTTTTTTTTTTTTTTTTTTTCCCCAAGAGGGTACTAGCTGTAGCCCATTAGCTACAGTTCACGATCTCCACAACCACACAGGTTTACTATGTACCACTTAAATGTGTCTGTGGATTTTTTTTCCCCCTCGAGATCTAGACCGAACACCCACGCCACATTAGTCTACACCATTACTCTACTAGAGCGTACACAGCTTCAGCCCCACCACACCGCCTACCTACAGCTGTGTCGGGTCTGATACATCCTGTCATATTAATGTAGCTAATATAGCACCCACTCAGGACTCAACAAACTTTTCATTAAATACTGCTGTCGTGGAGGTACAGGGGCACATTTTGATCTGCTTGAATGAAAGGGCTTATTCCTTTTTGTTATAATAGCATAATGGAGGATTGCAGCAATGCCCTGCTATATCAGTCTGTTGTGTTTAGTGTCTTTTCAGGGTCTTGATCTTTGAGGAGTCCTGCTTAAAGCCATCCCAATTGTTCTTTTTTTCTCCCTCCTTTCCACCTCTACTTGGTTTCTTCTCTCACCAACAATGAAGTTGTAATTCAGACTCCTTTTTGCACTTATTCCACATACTGAATACTTTGAGTGCACTGTATAGCAGGGTTCTTCTCTTAGTGTTGACTTCCTTCAGGAAATGACAAACACTTAAGAGACCGTGGGGCCGAGGGAGAGGCGGCCGTGGGGCCGAGGGAGAGGCGGCCGAGGGAGAGGCGGCCGTGGGGCCGAGGGAGAGGCGGCCGAGGGAGAGGCGGGAGAGGCGGCCGAGGGAGAGGCGGCCGTGGGGCCGAGGGAGAGGCGGCCGAGGGAGAGGCGGCCGTGGGGCCGAGGGAGAGGCGGCCGAGGGAGAGGCGGCCGTGGGGCCGAGGGAGAGGCGGCCGAGGGAGAGGCGGCCGAGGGAGAGGCGGCCGAGGGAGAGGCGGCCGAGGGAGAGGCGGCCGAGGGAGAGGCGGCCGTGGGGATTTTTTTTTTCTGGTAAAATGAACTGGAAGGAAACAGAGCAGAAATGTCAACACAAATGGTATCATTTTCCACTTGGCCATGCATAGTGATATGATTGTCACCAGTGTAATTCAGGTGTAGGGCTACATGCAGGTGGGTTTCTCCCAGTGTAATTCAGGTGTAGGGCTACATGCAGGTGGGTTTCTCCCAGTGTAATTCAGGTGTAGGGCTACATGCAGGTGGGTTTCTCCCAGTGTAATTCAGGTGTAGGGCTACATGCAGGTGGGTTTCTCCCAGTGTAATTCAGGTGTAGGGCTACATGCAGGTGGGTTTCTCCCAGTGTAATTCAGGTGTAGGGCTACATGCAGGTGGGTTTCTCCCAGTGTAATTCAGGTGTAGGGCTACATGCAGGTGAGTTTCTCCCAGTGTAATTCAGGTGTAGGGCTACATGCAGGTGAGTTTCTCCCAGTGTAATTCAGGTGTAGGGCTACATGCAGGTGGGTTTCTCCCAGTGTAATTCAGGTGTAGGGCTACATGCAGGTGAGTTTCTCCCAGTGTAATTCAGGTGTAGGGCTACATGCAGGTGAGTTTCTCCCAGTGTAATTCAGGTGTAGGGCTACATGCAGGTGAGTTTCCCCCAGTGTAATTCAGGTGTAGGGCTACATGCAGGTGGGTTTCTCCCAGTGTAATTCAGGTGTAGGGCTACATGCAGGTGGGTTTCTCCCAGTGTAATTCAGGTGTAGGGCTACATGCAGGTGGGTTTCTCCCAGTGTAATTCAGGTGTAGGGCTACATGCAGGTGGGTTTCTCCCAGTGTAATTCAGGTGTAGGGCTACATGCAGGTGGGTTTCTCCCAGTGTAATTCAGGTGTAGGGCTACATGCAGGTGGGTTTCTCCCAGTGTAATTCAGGTGTAGGGCTACATGCAGGTGGGTTTCTCCCAGTGTAATTCAGGTGTAGGGCTACATGCAGGTGAGTTTCTCCCAGTGTAATTCAGGTGTAGGGCTACATGCAGGTGGGTTTCTCCCAGTGTAATTCAGGTGTAGGGCTACATGCAGGTGAGTTTCCCCAGTGTATTTCAGGTGTAGGGCTACAGTGCAGGTGAGTTTCTCCCAGTGTAATTCAGGTGTAGGGCTACATGCAGGTGGGTTTCTCCCAGTGTAATTCAGGTGTAGGGCTACATGCAGGTGAGTTTCTCCCAGTGTAATTCAGGTGTAGGGCTACATGCAGGTGGGTTTCTCCCAGTGTAATTCAGGTGTAGGGCTACATGCAGGTGGGTTTCTCCCAGTGTAATTCAGGTGTAGGGCTACATGCAGGTGGGTTTCTCCCAGTGTAATTCAGGTGTAGGGCTACATGCAGGTGAGTTTCTCCCAGTGTAATTCAGGTGTAGGGCTACATGCAGGTGGGTTTCTCCCAGTGTAATTCAGGTGTAGGGCTACATGCAGGTGAGTTTCCCCAGTGTATTTCAGGTGTAGGGCTACATGCAGGTGAGTTTCTCCCAGTGTAATTCAGGTGTAGGGCTACATGCAGGTGAGTTTCTCCCAGTGTAATTCAGGTGTAGGGCTACATGCAGGTGAGTTTCTCCCAGTGTAATTCAGGTGTAGGGCTACATGCAGGTGGGTTTCTCCCAGTGTAATTCAGGTGTAGGGCTACATGCAGGTGAGTTTCTCCCAGTGTAATTCAGGTGTAGGGCTACATGCAGGTGAGTTTCTCCCAGTGTAATTCAGGTGTAGGGCTACATGCAGGTGAGTTTCCCCAGTGTAATTCAGGTGTAGGGCTACATGCAGGTGGGTTTCTCCCAGTGTAATTCAGGTGTAGGGCTACATGCAGGTGAGTTTCTCCCAGTGTAATTCAGGTGTAGGGCTACATGCAGGTGAGTTTCTCCCAGTGTAATTCAGGTGTAGGGCTACATGCAGGTGAGTTTCCCCCAGTGTAATTCAGGTGTAGGGCTACATGCAGGTGGGTTTCTCCCAGTGTAATTCAGGTGTAGGGCTACATGCAGGTGGGTTTCTCCCAGTGTAATTCAGGTGTAGGGCTACATGCAGGTGGGTTTCTCCCAGTGTAATTCAGGTGTAGGGCTACATGCAGGTGGGTTTCTCCCAGTGTAATTCAGGTGTAGGGCTACATGCAGGTGGGTTTCTCCCAGTGTAATTCAGGTGTAGGGCTACATGCAGGTGGGTTTCTCCCAGTGTAATTCAGGTGTAGGGCTACATGCAGGTGGGTTTCTCCCAGTGTAATTCAGGTGTAGGGCTACATGCAGGTGAGTTTCTCCCAGTGTAATTCAGGTGTAGGGCTACATGCAGGTGGGTTTCTCCCAGTGTAATTCAGGTGTAGGGCTACATGCAGGTGAGTTTCCCCCAGTGTATTTCAGGTGTAGGGCTACATGCAGGTGAGTTTCTCCCAGTGTAATTCAGGTGTAGGGCTACATGCAGGTGGGTTTCTCCCAGTGTAATTCAGGTGTAGGGCTACATGCAGGTGAGTTTCTCCCAGTGTAATTCAGGTGTAGGGCTACATGCAGGTGGGTTTCTCCCAGTGTAATTCAGGTGTAGGGCTACATGCAGGTGGGTTTCTCCCAGTGTAATTCAGGTGTAGGGCTACATGCAGGTGGGTTTCTCCCAGTGTAATTCAGGTGTAGGGCTACATGCAGGTGGGTTTCTCCCAGTGTAATTCAGGTGTAGGGCTACATGCAGGTGAGTTTCTCCCAGTGTAATTCAGGTGTAGGGCTACATGCAGGTGGGTTTCTCCCAGTGTAATTCAGGTGTAGGGCTACATGCAGGTGGGTTTCTCCCAGTGTAATTCAGGTGTAGGGCTACATGCAGGTGGGTTTCTCCCAGTGTAATTCAGGTGTAGGGCTACATGCAGGTGAGTTTCTCCCAGTGTAATTCAGGTGTAGGGCTACATGCAGGTGGGTTTCTCCCAGTGTAATTCAGGTGTAGGGCTACATGCAGGTGAGTTTCTCCCAGTGTAATTCAGGTGTAGGGCTACATGCAGGTGGGTTTCTCCCAGTGTAATTCAGGTGTAGGGCTATATACAGGTGAGTTTCCCCAGTGTAATTCAGGTGTAGGGCTACATGCAGGTGGGTTTCCCCAGTGTAATTCAGGTGTAGGGCTACATGCAGGTGAGTTTCTCCCAGTGTAATTCAGGTGTAGGGCTACATGCAGGTGGGTTTCTCCCAGTGTAATTCAGGTGTAGGGCTACATGCAGGTGGGTTTCTCCCAGTGTAATTCAGGTGTAGGGCTACATGCAGGTGAGTTTCCCCCAGTGTAATTCAGGTGTAGGGCTACATGCAGGTGGGTTTCTCCCAGTGTAATTCAGGTGTAGGGCTACATGCAGGTGAGTTTCCCCCAGTGTAATTCAGGTGTAGGGCTATATACAGGTGAGTTTCCCCCAGTGTAATTCAGGTGAACAGCAGGCTGATGTAGATTCACAGATCTCTAGAACCTCGTGATCATACAGACTTGTTATGGATCAGACATACAGGAAGAGGATCAACCACAGATATGACATACCTCCTCCTCCTGACTCTACCACCTCCTCCTCCTCCTCCTCCTGACTCTACCACCTCCTCCTCAGTAGTCTCCTCCAGCCTGTTCACTAGTGGCCTTCCCCCTGGCCTGATGAGCCTGCTGTCTGCTCCATTCCCCCAGTCTAGGCCAAATAGAGACAAATATTGCCAATTGTTTATTAACTGGGATGCAGCCGCCGAAGGTACGGAGTTGACACCTTATGACGGATCACTGTGTGAAAGATAGATGCTCCCCCTGCCAGACCTGGCACTCCCTCCTCTCCAGTCCCCCCGCTCTCTCTCTCCTCTCACACTCTGAGGGAGGTCGGTAAATGGATGATGGACAACTACTTTGCTTTCTCTACCAGCGGCGCTCTGTTTGGAGACACTCGCCTTTCAGGAGAATTGGCAAGTGTCCTTAATAGGAGCTGTGTTTATGTTTTACAAAGACCACCAGCATGACTTCTTTACCTCGCACCTGACTGACGGTCTGTACTGGAGCTACGCTAGACTACAGCATGACTTCTCTACCTCGCACCTGACTGACGGTCTGTACTGGAGCTACGCTAGACTACAGCATGACTTCTCTACCTCGCACCTGACTGACGGTCTGTACTGGAGCTACGCTAGACTACAGCATGACTTCTCTACCTCGCACCTGACTGACGGTCTGTACTGGAGCTACGCTAGACTACAGCATGACTTCTCTACCTCGCACCTGACTGACGGTCTGTAGAGCTACAGCATGACTTCTCTACCTCGCACCTGACTGACGGTCTGTACTGGAGCTACGCTAGACTACAGCATGACTTCTCTACCTCGCACCTGCACCTGACTGACAGGTCTGTACTGGAGCTGACGGTACTGGAGCTAGACTACAGCATGACTTCTCTACCTCGCACCTGACTGACGGTCTGTACTGGAGCTACGCTAGACTACAGCATGACTTCTCTACCTCGCACCTGACTGACGGTCTGTACTTGAGCTACGCTAGACAACAGCATGACTTCTCTACCTCACACCTAACGGACAGTCTGTACTGGAGCTACGCTAGACAACAGCATGACTTCTCTACCTCGCACCTAACTGACGGTCTGTACTGGAGCTACGCAAAAAATGAATAGAAACGCAACATGCAAATATTTCAGTCAGTTTTAAATAAATGAATTAGTCCATAATCTATGGATTTCACATGACATGGCCTACAGATATTAATATGTTGGGCACAGATACCTTAAAAAAAATACAAAAAGTAGAGTCGTAGACCAGAACCCCAGTCAGTATCTGGTGTGACCATTTGCCTCATGCAGCGCGACACATCTCCTTCACTTGTAGTTGATCAGGCTGTGGAATGTTGTCCCACACCTCTTCAATGTCTGCAAAGTTGCTGGATATTGGCGGGAACTGGAACACTGTGTTGTCGTACACGTTGATCCAGAGCATCCCAAACATGCTTCTGATCACATACTTTAGGTCCTGCGGTTAGCATGCCAATTTCAACGCTCTAAAAAATGGAGACATCTGTGACATTGTTGTGTGACAAACTACACATTTTAGTTGGTTTTATATTGTCCCCCAGCACAAGGTGCACCTGTGTAATGATCATGCTGTTTAATCAGCTTCTTGATATGCCACACCTGGTCAGGTGGATGGGTGATCTCGATTGGTAAAGTGGATGTAAACACATGTGTGCACCATGTTTGATACATTTCTGTGCTCTTTTTATTTTAGCTCGTTACATGTATTTTGATGTGGTGTAGATCGCCCAGGCCACGGTCTTAACAGCTGGGTAGAGACGTGTAGGCCCCGGGGTTGATGGCAATGCTGCTGCTCGTAGGCCTTATTACTGCCAAAGGCTCCAAATCACTACCTTCAGATAAATTCTCTCTGCTCTTCTCCAAACACGTCTGTTTGGAGGTTAGGGGGTTTTAATAGTGTTTTTTTTCTTCCTCAACCTGGAGCCCTGTGTAGCCTAGGGGTTTTATGTGTGTGTGTGTGTGTGATGGTATTCTGCCAGTATTCCTCCATCATATTTCTTCTCAGTAAAATGGTCTGTTATTTGGAGTTTCCAACCTGGTTGATAGGGATGGACCACATCCAGTGTGTTGTTGAAGACGCTCCTACATCAGGGTCTGGCAGTGTGCCGGATATCCATTTTTTTCTTTTTCTGATGGGTTCCTGTTCCTGTGTTTAAAAAAAAAAAAAAAAAAAATCTTGTGGACAAGACCTTTTGGGTGTGTTTTTAGCTTCAGTTCAATAAAACATGATTATGGAAAACTGATATCTCCTTCCTCCTCCTACCACAGAGCTGTGGAGCTATTCCAGCCGTCATTTCCCTTTTTGTAGAGCGCTTTGATCAGCCAGAATGAGGAAGAGGACTACACTGGTGCTGGGCTAATGAAACAAACGATTCAGCTGCTCCTATTGCCGTCTTTTTAATAGCAGATACCATACAGGGAGAAGTGGGGAAGAATCAGTGTCCTTCACCCTGTCCCCTAGCCCGTCTGCCCGCCTTTCTGCCTCAGGCCCTCACACTATCAGACTTAAAAACAACAGACTAGAAGTAACTTTCATCTCCCTCTTAACTGTGAACAAAGGAAGCAAATTAACATTCGGCAGTTAGTGGGAAGTGAGTAAGCATAAAAGGTTTTGCTTTTCTGATATGGGAACATCTTAGATGAGCCCAGTCTCCGCCAATCCTGAGAGTGCCTTTTCTTCTTCAACAGTCCTCTCTAGTGACTGACACCTCACCCTTACTGTTAATTGGAAAGATGCTCGCTGACAACCCAGAAATGGGAATTTTTTTTTGACAGATAAAGATCTGTCCTCACCCCTCTCTCTGAGCTGAATAATCCTCTCAGAAGCCTCTTCTAGTTAAATCCATCTCCAGCCAGAGGCTTTCTATATCTCCCCTGTTTCCATCTTGTCCAAATGGGACAACCCCTGACAGATGGGGCCAACACCAAATTAAAATGTGACCTTTTTTTTTTTTTACTTAATAGCTTGGGTGGGTGAGGTCTGAAGAGTAGTGACTGACTAGCTTAAGTCCAGCAGTGCAGAGTGAAACAGCCGTCCTCCCTGCGCTTTATAGCTCCCCCAGCTACTAGTGGCTGCTGAGATGGGCTTGGTAGAGTCAGGAGGAGGAGGGGGAGGTGGTAGAGTCAGGAGGAGGAGGAGGTGGTAGAGTCAGGAGGAGGAGGAGGAGGTGGTAGAGTCAGGAGGAGGAGGAGGAGGTGGTAGAGTCAGGAGGAGGAGGAGGAGGTGGTAGAGTCAGGAGGAGGAGGAGGAGGTGGTAGAGTCAGGAGGAGGAGGAGGAGGTGGTAGAGTCAGGAGGAGGAGGAGGAGGTGGTAGAGTCAGGAGGAGGAGGAGGAGGTGGTAGAGTCAGGAGGAGGAGGAGGAGGTGGTAGAGTCAGGAGGAGGAGGAGGAGGAGGTGGTAGAGTCAGGAGGAGGAGGAGGAGGAGGTGGTAGAGTCAGGAGGAGGAGGAGGAGGAGGTGGTAGAGTCAGGAGGAGGAGGAGGAGGAGGTGGTAGAGTCAGGAGGAGGAGGAGGAGGAGGTGGTAGAGTCAGGAGGAGGAGGAGGAGGAGGTGGTAGAGTCAGGAGGAGGAGGAGGAGGTGGTAGAGTCAGGAGGAGGAGGAGGAGGTGGTAGAGTCAGGAGGAGGAGGAGGAGGTGGTAGAGTCAGGAGGAGGAGGAGGAGGAGGTGGTAGAGTCAGGAGGAGGAGGAGGTGGTAGAGTCAGGAGGAGGAGGAGGAGGAGGAGGGAGGTGGTAGAGTCAGGAGGAGGAGGAGGAGGAGGAGGTGGTAGAGTCAGGAGGAGGAGGAGGAGGGAGGTGGTAGAGTCAGGAGGAGGAGGTCAGGAGGAGGGAGGTGGTAGAGTCAGGAGGAGGAGGAGGAGGAGGAGGAGGTGGTAGAGTCAGGAGGAGGAGGAGGTGGTAGAGTGAGGAGGAGGAGGAGGAGGAGGAGGAGGTGGTAGAGTCAGGAGGAGGAGGAGGAGGAGGTGGTAGAGTCAGGAGGAGGAGGAGGTGGTAGAGTCAGGAGGAGGAGGAGGAGGAGGAGGTGGTAGAGTCAGGAGGAGGAGGAGGAGGTGGTAGAGTCAGGAGGAGGCGGAGGAGGAGGTGGTAGAGTCAGGAGGAGGAGGAGGTGGTAGAGTCAGGAGGAGGAGGAGGAGGAGGAGGAGGTCAGGAGGAGGAGGAGGAGAGTCAGGAGGAGGAGGAGGAGGTGGTAGAGTCAGGAGGAGGAGGAGGAGGAGGAGGAGGTGGTAGAGTCAGGAGGAGGAGGAGGAGGAGGTGGTAGAGTCAGGGAGGTCAGGAGGGAGGAGGAGGAGGAGGTGGTAGAGTCAGGAGGAGGAGGAGGAGGTGGTAGAGTCAGGAGGAGGAGGAGGAGGAGGAGGTGGTAGAGTCAGGAGGAGGAGGAGAGTGGTAGAGAGTCAGGAGGAGGAGGAGGAGGAGGAGGTGGTAGAGTCAGGAGGAGGAGGAGGAGGAGGTGGTAGAGTCAGGAGGAGGAGGAGGGGAGGTGGTAGAGTCAGGAGGAGGAGGAGGTGGAGGAGGGGGAGGTGGTAGAGTCAGGAGGAGGAGGTGAGGTGGTAGAGTCAGGAGGAGGAGGAGGAGGAGGAGGTGGTAGAGTCAGGAGGAGGAGGAGGAAGAGTCAGGAGGAGGAGGAGGAGGTGGTAGAGTCAGGAGGAGGAGGAGGTGGTAGAGTCAGGAGGAGGAGGAGGTGGTAGAGTCAGGAGGAGGAGGAGGTGGTAGAGTCAGGAGGAGGAGGAGGAGGTAGAGTCAGGAGGAGGAGGAGGAGGTAGAGTCAGGAGGAGGAGGAGGAGGTAGAGTCAGGAGAGGAGGAGGAGGAGGTGGTAGAGTCAGGAGGAGGAGGTGGTAGAGTCAGGAGGAGGAGGAGGAGGTGGTAGAGAGGAGGAGGAGGAGGAGTCAGGAGGAGGAGGAGGAGGAGGTGGTAGAGTCAGGAGGAGGAGGAGGAGGTGGTAGAGTCAGGAGGAGGAGGAGGAGGTGGTAGAGTCAGGAGGAGGAGGAGGAGGTGGTAGAGTCAGGAGGAGGAGGAGGTGGTAGAGTCAGGAGGAGGAGGAGGAGGAGGTGGTAGAGTCAGGAGGAGGAGGAGGAGGTGGTAGAGTCAGGAGGAGGAGGAGGTGGTGAGTCAGGAGGAGAGGAGGTGGAGAGAGGAGGAGGAGGTGGTAGAGTCAGGAGGAGGAGGAGGAGGTGGTGGTAGAGTCAGGAGGAGGAGGAGGAGGTGGTGGTAGAGTCAGGAGGAGGAGGAGGAGGTGGTGGTAGAGTCAGGAGGAGGAGGAGGAGGTGGTGGTAGAGTCAGGAGGAGGAGGAGGTGGTGGTAGAGTCAGGAGGAGGAGGAGGTGGTGGTAGAGTCAGGAGGAGGAGGAGGAGGTGGTGGTAGAGTCAGGAGGAGGAGGAGGAGGAGGTGGTGGTAGAGTCAGGAGGAGGAGGAGGAGGTGGTGGTAGAGTCAGGAGGAGGAGGAGGAGGAGGTGGTAGAGTCAGGAGGAGGAGGAGGTGGTAGAGTCAGGAGGAGGAGGAGGAGGTGGTAGAGTCAGGAGGAGGAGGAGGAGGTGGTAGAGTCAGGAGGAGGAGGAGGAGGTGGTAGAGTCAGGAGGAGGAGGAGGAGGTGGTAGAGTCAGGAGGAGGAGGAGGAGGTGGAGGTGGTAGAGGAGGAGGAGGAGGTGGAGAGTCAGGAGGAGGAGGAGGTGGTAGAGTCAGGAGGAGGAGGAGGAGGAGGAGGTGGTAGAGTCAGGAGGAGGTGGTGGAGGAGGAGGAGGTGGGAGGAGGAGGTGGAGTCAGGAGGAGGAGGTGGTAGAGTCAGGAGGAGGAGGTGGTAGAGTCAGGAGGAGGAGGTGGTAGAGTCAGGAGGAGGAGGTGGTAGAGTCAGGAGGAGGAGGTGGTAGAGTCAGGAGGAGGAGGTGGTAGAGTCAGGAGGAGGAGGAGGTGGTAGAGAGGAGGAGGAGGAGAGTCAGGAGGAGGAGGAGGAGGAGGTGGAGTAGGAGGAGGAGGAGGAGGTGGTAGAGTCAGGAGGAGGAGGTGGTAGAGTCAGGAGGAGGTGGTAGAGTCAGGAGGAGGTGGTAGTCAGGAGGAGGTGGTAGAGTCACTGTTGGTCTGAGAAACACCACTTCAACCATAAATCACTGTCATATCCAACCCCAGTCCTTTCCTCCTCCTCCTCCCCAGACAAAAGGCCCATAGGCAGTACCTCTGATACTTTAGACCACTGCTGACCACAGCCACTGCTAGAACCAACCAACCATTTATCCACTTTCTCTCGCTCTAGTCTTTCTACTACTCAGTACTAGGCATACAGGTGCAATATACACACACACACACACACACACACACACACACACACACACACACAATGTACTGTTTAAAACTGTCCAGGAGTGCTCATGACTCACTACTGTGGGAGTAGTGCCATGTTCCTTCCGGCAGGCTGACTCTCTCCCCTGCCTGACTCCATCCTCCAGCTGAAGAAACAGGATTACATTACTCAGTTACTTTTATCTTTGTCTGGCATGAAGGGTATATGTGGTTCATTAGCCATGGAGATTGGTCACCTTGGTTGCTGTTGTGTGTTCACTGCACATGCCTACAGTGTTAGCTAGCTAAGTCTGACTTTACCCTGTTTTGCAGGTTAGCTGGCTCAGTCTGACTTTACCCTGTTTTGTAGGTTAGCTGGCTCAGTCTGACTTTACCCTGTTTTGTAGGTTAGCTGGCTCAGTCTGACTTTACCCTGTTTTGTAGGTTAGCTGGCTCAGTCTGACTTTACCCTGTTTTGTAGGTTAGCTGGCTCAGTCTGACTTTACCCTGTTTTGTAGGTTAGCTGGCTCAGTCTGACTTTACCCTGTTTTGTAGGTTAGCTGGCTCAGTCTGACTTTACCCTGTTTTGTAGGTTAGCTGGCTCAGTCTGACTTTACCCTGTTTTGTAGGTTAATGTTGTCCCTAATGAGACCAGTTCCCTATATAGGGCCCTGCTTTAGACCGGAGCACTATGGCCCTGGTAAAGTAATACATTATAAAGGGATTGAGAATAGGGTGGCATTTGGGTCACAACTTTAGTTACCATCTTTACAGCAGTGTTTGGCTGTGTCATGCTGTTTCACCAAGCCCCTGTACTCCTGCATTCACCAACGATAACAGCTACACAACAGCCAGTGCACTTAGTAGCATCATAACAGAACAGGGACGCTGTGCACAGAGCACTGTCTGAAAGACCCTCTATCACAGTAACAAGCAGAAGGAAAAAATGGCCAGCAAACAAAATAAAAATGCTAAAATAAATTAAGAAACTCAAAACCTCCAGTCAAACTATGAGGTACTTCCTCCTTTCCTCCCCCTTCTGTGTTTGTCATTGGTTGGAAGTAATGGAAGTAATTATTTAGGCCAATCATTGTGTTGTATATCATGGTTGTCGGAACTGAAGGCTGTCTCAAATGTCCCGTCCATTTGATGGGAGTTATTCGAGCAGCATGTCATCTTCCCAAATGGCAATTCCATATAGTGCACTACTTTTGGCCAGTGCCCTATGGGATGTAGTTCACTATGTAGGGAACAAGGGTGCCATTTTGAAGAAATCTGTTTAAAAAAAAAAAAAAAAAAAAAAAACATTTAAATATTTTTTTAGAAAGGTATGAAAGTGCCAGGTTGGTTAAAATGATATCAAGCCTCTTTACTTTTAGAAGAAAAAGAAAATCTCCTCTCTAGGGCTGACCCCATTTAGTTGGGTCGATTATTGACTCGATAGGCTGTTTTTCAACCGAGATTTTCTTTAGTCGAGCAGTTGCAAGTTTGACTTTTTGGTGCACAAGCCAATAGGCTGATTCGCACCTGTCTCAGTCAGGTAGCCATGGAAATGTCACGGTACATCACTCTTAAGGCGTGTCATACTGAAACAGTAAATGGTTGTATTATGTAAAAAATGTTGCTAACACTAAAATCATTTTTTTTTTTTACAACATGCACTTTCTCCTGCGTTAGATACGGTCGCTGTCCACGGTTCTGAAACATAATCTCTTAAAATTGTATTTATTTATTTATTTTAATTTTACCCCCTTTTCCTCCCCAATTTTGTGGTATCCAATTGTTTAGTAGCTACTATCTTGTCTCAACGCTACAACTCCCGTACGGGCTCGGGAGAGACTAAGGTTGAAAGTCATGCGTCCTCCGATACCCAACCAATCCGCACTGCTTCTTAACACAGCGCGCATCCAACCCGGAAGCCAGCCGCACCAATCTGTCGGAGGAAACACAGTGCACCTGGCGACCTTTGTTAGCGCGCACTGCGCCAGGCCTGCCGCAGGAGTCGCTGGTGCGCGATGAGACAACGATATCCCTACCGGCCTAACCCGGACGACGCTAGGCCAATTGTGCCTCGCCCCACGGACCTCCCGGTCGCGGCCAGTTACGACAGAGCCTGGGCGCGAACCCAGAGTCTCTGGTGGCACAGCTGGTGCTGCAGTACAGCGCCCTTAACCACTGCGCCACCCGGGAGGCCCTGCGTGCCTTTTCTGTATGTTGCTATGTGCATTATAACAAAGTTAACCAGCACATTGAGATAAAACGAGATGGAGGCAGCAGATATGAGGAAACAGACTTAGCCTAATTGTCTAAGAAAATTGAGGAGAGCGCAAACCCCAACTTCATTTAGATCTATAATCAATAACCTAACTGTTGAATGTGCCTAACTTTTATGAGCCCTCCATATATATCTACAGAAATAACACAGATCCTCAATCTGTTGCATGTTTGTTTAATAGTGAGCACCAAGCCTCACTTAACGGCATTATGTCGGATAAAGCACTTTCACAGATTTGGCTGTTTGTTTATCTTTGCAATGCTGTAATAAAGGCTATAATTTATAATTTATTTAGTGTTTAGACTGTTCCAAACAGGCGCAACAATGATATTGTAATCCAACAGCACCTGTTTGTCACACACAGTATGCACACAGCTCTCACTCCTATACCCTCATTTTTCTTGACCTCATTGTTGTTATGATCATCATGTCCCGTCTATTTGATGTCAATGTAAATAGTCTGGGTGGCCATTGGGATTAATTGTTAAGCAGTCGTATGTCTTGGGGGTAGAAGCTGTAAAGGAGCCTTTTGGTCTTAGACTTGGCGTTCCGGTACTGCTTGCCGTGTCGTAGCAAAGAAGAAAATTTGACTTTGGTGACTGGAGTCTCAGGCAATTTTATGGGCTTCCTCTGACACCGCCTAATTATATAGGTCCTGGATGGCAGGAGGCTTGGCCCCAGTGATGTACTGGGCCGTACACAGTACCCTCTGTAGCAACTTATGGTCAGATGCCAAGCAGTTGCCATACCAGTCAGGATGCTCTCGGAGGTGCAGCTGTAGAACTTTTTGAGGATCTGAGGACCCATGCCAACTCTTTTCAGTCTCCTGAGGGGGAAAAGGTTTTGTCGTGCCCTCTTCATGAATGTCTTTGTGTTTGGACCATGGTAGTTCGTTGGTGATGTGGACACCGAGGAACTTAACTCTCTACCCGCTCCACTACAGCTCCGTCGATGTTAATCGGGGCCTGTTCAGCCCTCCTTTTCCTGTAGTCCACGATCAACTCCTTTGTCTTACTCACATTGAGGGAGAGGTTGATGTCCTGGCACCACACTGCCAGCTCTCATTGTTGTCAGTGATCAGGTCTACCACTGTTGTGTCGTCAGCAAACTTAAGGATGGTGTTGGTGTTATTTTTGGCCACGCAGTTGTGGGTGAAAAGGGAGTTCAGGAGGGGACTAAGTACACACCCCTGAGGGGCTCCAGTGTTGAGGATCAGCATGGCAGATGTGTTGTTGCCTACCCTTACCACCTGGGGGGTGGTCCATCAGGAAGTCCAGGATCCAGTTTCAGAGGGAGGTGTTTAGTCCCAGGGTCCTTAGCTTAGTCATGAGTTTCGTGTGCACTATGGTGTTGGAATGCTGAGCTGTAGTCACTGAACAGCATTCTCACATAAGTGTTCCTTTTGTCCAGGTGGGAAAGGCCAGTGTGGAGTGTGATTGAGATTGTCATCTGTTGAGGCGGTATGCGAATTGAAGTGAGTCTAGAGTGTCCGGGAGGATGCTGTTGATGTGAGCCATGACCAACCTTTCAAAGCACTTCATGGCTACAGATGTGAGTGCTACGGGGCGGTAATAATTTCGGCCGTTTACCTTTGCTTTCTTGGGCACAGGCACTATGGTGGTCTGCTTTAAACATGTAGGTATTACAGACTCAGTCAGGGAGAGGTTGAAAATGTCAGTGATGACACTTGCCAGTTGGTCCGTGCATGCTTTGAGTACACTTCCTGGTAATCCGTCTGGTCCTGCGGCTTTGTGAATGTTGACCTGTTTAAATGTCTTGTTCACATCGGCTACGGAGAGCGTTATCACAGTCATCCAGAACAGCTGGTGCGAAAGCGTTTTAGTTTAAATAACAAATGGATCTTTGAATAATTAGCCTAAACAATAAATAATTACAAAGTCACAAATGCATTAAACTATTTTTAGTAAAAAAAGATTCATATATATTAACATTTTTATTTTATTTTTTTAGTTCGAAATCTGGTCCCGTTTTAGTTTTTTACACTGTTGGAAATGTTCAGAAATAACATTTGTAATCTACCTTCAACTGTTTACCATTTGTAATCTACCTTCAACACATAATACGCACACAACGCGTGCTCCTATCCCTTTTATCTGGATCTCCAGTAGCTTCCACACATCAGCCTTGAACCCACCCTGATTTAACCAGTAAATATTTGCCTGTTTAGAGTTTATTTTTTTTAAATGTAAAAAAAAAAAATTCACGTCCTCCGCATCCATTTTGTTATTACTGTGTTGGGAGTTTGTTAGAACCTATTTGTTGTTGTTGTGATTATGATGGGCTATAGGTCAGACAACATGCATGTGATGTTTACAAGGGTTGAGTGAATCATGTTTTTCCTAGACAAATTAGGAATTATCGGTTAGAACTTTTCAGTCAAATTAATTAGAAATTAAATTACAAAAATGATGGTGCAGCTTCAGCAATCAACGCTGTGCTGTGGTACCTTTTTTGTTTGCTGCAGTCGGTAGGGAGGAGAGCGAGATGACGTACAGGCACTTGCTGCCATTTTACGTTTTTTAAATGTGACCATCGGGCTCTTAAGTCATTTGTGTCTTTAATTTATTTAATCAAACCAAACAAGGGAAATAAAGATACATGATTGGAGGATTCTGTTGGACTAGATCACCATGCTGTGATATGATTGGAGGATTCTGTTGGACTAGATCACCATGCTGTGATATGATTGGAGGATTCTGTTGGACTAGATCAACATGCCGTGATATGATTGGAGGATTCTGTTGGACTAGATGAAGATGCTGTGATATGATTGGAGAGTTCTGTTGGACTAGGTCACCATGCTGTGATATGATTGGAGGATTCTGTTGGACTAGATCACCATGCTGTGATATGATTGGAGGATTCTGTTGGACTAGATCAACATGCCGTGATATGATTGGAGGATTCTGTTGGACTAGATGAAGATGCTGTGATATGATTGGAGGATTCTGTTGGACTAGGTCATCATGCTGTGATATGATTGGGGGATTCTGTTGGACTAGATCACCATGCCGTGATATGATTGGAGGATTCTGTTGGACTAGATGAAGATGCTGTGATATGATTGGAGGATTCTGTTGGACTAGGTCACCATGCTGTGATATGATTGGAGGATTCTGTTGGACTAGATCACCATGCCGTGATATGATTGGAGGATTCTGTTGGACTAGATGAAGATGCTGTGATATGATTGGAGGATTCTGTTGGACTAGGTCACCATGCTGTGATATGATTGGGGGATTCTGTTGGACTAGATCACCATGCCGTGATATGATTGGAGGATTCTGTTGGACTAGATGAAGATGCTGTGATATGATTGGAGGATTCTGTTGGACTAGGTCATCATGCTGTGATATGATTGGGGGATTCTGTTGGACTAGGTCATCATGCTGTGATATGATTGGGGGATTCTGTTGGACTAGATCACCATGCCGTGATATGATTGGAGGATTCTGTTGGACTAGATCACCATGCCGTGATATGATTGGGGGATTCTGTTGGACTAGATCACCATGCCGTGATATGATTGGAGAGTTCTGTTGGACTAGATGAAGATGCTGTGATATGATTGGAGGATTCTGTTGGACTAGGTCATCATGCTGTGATATGATTGGAGGATTCTGTTGGACTAGATCACCATGCCGTGATATGATTGGAGAGTTCTGTTGGACTAGATCACCATGCTGTGATATGATTGGGGGATTCTGTTGGACTAGATCACCATGCCGTGATATGATTGGAGAGTTCTGTTGGACTAGATCACCATGTCAACTCTTGGTTGGAGTTGGAAACTGTACGGATGGTTTAAGAATCACCAAGACTGTTTGAAAAGGTACAATGGCATAATAAGGGACAATGGCATAATAAGGGACAATGGCATAATAAGGGACAATGGCATAATAAGGGACAATGGCATAATAAGGGACAATGGCATAATAAACAATGGCATAATAAGGGACAATGGCATAATAAGGGACAATGGCATAATAAGGGACAATGGCATAATAAGGGACAATGGCTGGGACAATGGCATAATAAGCATCACTTAATTAAAACCAGTTCTCATGGGTGCTGGGAAATCAGACCAAACAATTTCATTGTAACCATTTTTATTTAAAAATATATGTTTTAAGAAAACATTTTTTTTCAGTTTTGCCACGTCTTACCCACTTTACAGATATTAAATTGTACATTTTACAATCCAGAAGGAAAGGGGAAGGGAAGAGAAAAGCATTCATTTGGCACAGAGGTTATCAGGGGTAGGTGGTGTGGGGTTAGGGCTTCAGAGTATGGCAAGATAACAACCAAAAACAACTAACTTGACAGAGCCAGAATGTGAAAATAGAGGCATATTTCTACAATTGTGTTCATTTCAATCATTTTTTAAAACCAGCTGTTATCTTTAACCGTGAGATGTCAATTGTTTGGAAACGCCTCCCCCCCCCAAAATATAGTACGATTCACTCTCTCCTGTCCCTCTTATCCATTCTTGGGCCGTAATTTAAAAATAAGGCTTCAGTCACATGTCATCCAGATAAAAACAGAAGTCAGCTGGGACTGGTTTCTTGGAACATGCAAGACGTTTTTGAATGGATAACGACACAGTTCTTACCCTTGATGAAAAAAATAAAATCTAAATGAGTTTTTTTTTGAGACATCAAAATGGAAATACATGACATGGCTTTTAGTTCTGGAAAACTAGAATGGAACAATTTGAATAAGGACTTCAAAAACCGTGTGAGTTGTGTGACTGAAACCGTCCGCTGCAATGTGGATGGGTGTTTTGAACAACGGTTGCCTCCTGCTTGGCTCTGTTCTGCTGGTAAGATCTAGTTCCTGCCCGGCTCTGTTCTGCTAGTAAGATCTAGTTCCTGCCCGGCTCGGCTCTGAGGGTAAGATCTAGTTCCGGCTCGGCGGGTAAGATCTAGGTCCTGCCCGGCTCGGCTCTGCTGGTAAGATCTAGTTCCGGCTTGGCTCTGAGGGTAAGATCTAGTTCCTGCCCGGCTCTGAGGGTAAGATCTAGTTCCGGCTCGGCTCTGCTGGTAAGATCTAGTTCCGGCTCGGCTCTGCTGGTAAGATCTAGTTCCTGCTCGGCTCTGCTGGTAAGATCTAGTTCCTGCCCGGCTCTGCTGGTAAGATCTAGTTCCTGCTCGGCTCTGCTGGTAAGATCTAGTTCCGGCTCGGCTCTGCTGGTAAGATCTAGTTCCGGCTCGGCTCTGCTGGTAAGATCTAGTTCCTGCTCGGCTGGTAAGATCTCTGCTCTGCTGGTAAGATCTAGTTCCTGCTCGGCTCTGCTGGTAAGATCTAGTTCTGGCTCGGCTCTGCTGGTAAGATCTAGTTCCGGCTCGGCTCGGCTGGTAAGATCTAGTTCCTGCTCGGCTGGTAAGATCTAGTTCCTGTCCGGCTCTGACTGCGTCCCAAATGGCACCCTATTCCCTTAAGTCAACATTGTCCAAAATAGTGAACTATTAAGGGTATATGGTACGACTCTCCTCTCCCCGCCATTAGATTTTGTCTTGTAGAGCACTGGAATAATGTTTATGATCTGATTTTAATTCAACCAATAAGAACTTAAGCCTATTTTCTCCAGCTCTCTTTCCTGGATGTTGTCAGCGTGTTTAGGACTCCTAGTGAGACCACGTCATTGTTGACAGTGTATAGGACTGCATCCCAAATGGTACACTTTACTTTATAGTCCACTACTTATGAAAAAGCATTTGGTTAGCTTTGCCCCGTTAGCTGTGGCCCCGTTAGCTGTGGCCCCGGCCTGTTTCAACACAGTTGACACTTCATAACGCCCTCTAGGAACCATCCTTCCTCACCTCCCAGTCACTTAAATCATGAATCTCTCAATCTATTCTGAAACAGTTCCAGTCTTTGTAGAAGGACAACTTCAAAATGCTCCTGTTTTCTAATAAGAGTTGACCAGAACTCTGAGCCTGTGGCAATTCCTAAACTGTCATATTTAACTTTGGCTCACTCCCCCTCTCTTGCTTTCATTTTCATTGATTAAAAATATATATTTTGGGTTGATTTTAGTTTTTGTAGGAGGGGAGCAATAATTGGTTTTGATGCCACATTGCCAAGGGGATGTTTACCTCTCCTCTCCCCATGTTGTCCCAAGGTGATGTTTACCTCTCCCTATGTTGTCCCAAGGTGATGTTTACCTCTCCCTATGTTGTCCCAAGGTGATGTTTACCTCTCCCTATGTTGTCCCAAGGTGATGTTTACCTCTCCCTATGTTGTCCCAAGGTGATGTTTACCTCTCCCTATGTTGTCCCAAGGTGATGTTTACCTCTCCCTATGTTGTCCCAAGGTGATGTTTACCTCTCCCTATGTTGTCCCAAGGTGATGTTTGTCCCAAGGTGATGTTTACCTCTCCCTATGTTGTCCCAAGGTGATGTTTACCTCTCCCTATGTTGTCCCAAGGGATGTTTACCTCTCCCTATGTTGTCCCTGTCCCAAGGGATGTTTACCTCTCCTATATGTTGTCCCAAGGGATGTTTACCTCTCCCTATGTTGTCCCAAGGTGATGTTTACCTCTCACTATGTTGTCCCAAGGTGATGTTTACCTCTCCCTATGTTGTCCCAAGGTGATGTTTACCTCTCCCTATGTTGTCCCAAGGTGATGTTTACCTCTCTCCCTATGTTGTCCCAAGGTGATGTTTACCTCTCCCTATGTTGTCCCAAGGTGATGTTTACCTCTCACTATGTTGTCCCAAGGTGATGTTTACCTCTCACTATGTTGTCCCAAGGTGATGTTTACCTCTCACTATGTTGTCCCAAGGTGATGTTTACCTCTCCCCATGTTGTCCCAAGGTGATGTTTACCTCTCCCTATGTTGTCCCTGTCCCAAGGTGATGTTTACCTCTCACTATGTTGTCCCAAGGTGATGTTTACCTCTCACTATGTTGTCCCTGTCCCAAGGTGATGTTTACCTCTCCTCTCCGCATGTTGTCCCAGCCCCAAGGTGATGTCACGGTTTGTCCCAAATGACACTCTCTCCTATATAGTGCACTACTTTTAACCACAACCCTTATGACACTGGTCTAAACTGGTGCACCGTGTACTGGATAACCCCATAGAATTACATGACCTGTCCTGCAGATCTTAGCCCCATAGAATAACATGACCTGTCCTGCAGATCTTAACCCCATAGAATATCATGACCTGTCCTGTTGATCTTAACCCCATAGAAGAACCTGACCTGTAGATCTTAACCCCATAGAATATCATGACCTGTCCTGTAGATCTTAGCCCCATAGAATATCATGACCTGTCCTGTAGATCTTAGCCCCATAGAATATCATGACCTGTAGATCTTAACCCCATAGAAGAACCTGTCCTGTAGATCTTAGCCCCATAGAATTACATGACCTGTCCTGTTGGTCTTGGCCCCATAGAATATCATGACCTGTCCTGTAGATCTTAGCCCCATAGAATAACATGACCTGTAGATCTTAGCCCCATAGAATAACATGACCTGTAGATCTTAGCCCCATAGAATAACATGACTTGTCCTGTAGATCTTAGCCCCATAGAATAACATGACTTGTCCTGTAGATCTTAGCCCCATAGAATAACATGACCTGTAGATCTTAGCCCCATAGAATATCATGACCTGTAGATCGTAGCCCCATAGAATAACATGACTTGTCCTGTAGATCTTAGCCCCATAGAATAACATGACTTGTCCTGTAGATCTTAGCCCCATAGAATAACATGACCTGTAGATCTTAGCCCCATAGAATAACATGACTTGTCCTGTAGATCTTAACCCCATAGAATTACATGACCTGTAGATCTTAGCCCCATTGAATATCATTAACTGCTCAGAAGGATTCCCTTAGATAAGCCAAGGCATAAACCCCCAAATATCCATCCTCCCCTCAACTTTCTTCCTTCTCTCTCCCTCCTTGTGCCCTCTCTCTCCCTGCCCCCTACCTTGTAAAAGGAGCACAAAAAGAGCTGCAGATGGAGGGGGAGGGAGAGGAGCTGCAGTGGCGGCTGCTTTAGTCTGATGCTAATGCACATCCTCTCTGTGCTGCATACCAATGTGTCCTAAACCTGCCTCTCAGCCTCCTCTGCCTGAGCCCCAGCCTCAGCCGCCCTCCTCTCCCCTCTGTTTGCTTATCACAGGAGCTACATTCGCTCTCATGGGAGATTCTCCAGAGTTTAACATAAAGCCGTGCGGGGTAATTATCTAGTCAACCCCTCCTCCCTCTTCTTTCTGCCTGTTTTTCTTCCTCTTCTTTCTGCCTGTTTTTCCTCCCTCTCTCTCATCCTTTCTTTCCAAAGAAGGGAAATGTCAGCCTGGCTTGACAATCTCTCACAAGAGTAGGATTCGTGATATGGAGTTAAATGTCCTTGCTGGCTGTGTTGAGAGAAGGATGTTCTTGCCCACTGTTTGAATGGCCGTCTGACTGGCAGCCGTGGCCATCTAAATCTCTGCTGAATCGCTGGTGTGGGCGACAGAATATTATTATTATTATTTTTTGCCTTTCCTTAATTGGTTCAATGTTGACGCTGTCCGAGCTGATTAGAGTCTGTGAAGCTGCGACGTAAGGCTGGCTAGCTGGGAGTTCTAATGCCACTGGGTCTCCTCCCTGAGACAAATGTCTTTTTTTTTTTTCAGGATGAGAGACACTGCAGAGCAGAACATATTTTTTCCCATTGTTCACTATTACGGTCTCTGTACGAGCTAGATATCTGCTCCTACCTCTCCAGAAACTTATTCTGTGTGTGTGTGTGTGGGGGTGTATATTGCATCAGTAAAAACGGCAGTAGACCAGAAGGTTCTGCTGCGGCTATCGATACTGTCTGCGGGCCGTCATACTGATCTCTTTTTTTAATACTGTCTTGTGACCGCTGATGGTGAATGTTTTTCATGTATATTGTCTGATACATCTCCACTACAAGTTCCATCTCGGGCTGTAGACGGTTTGACTAAGCAGGTACTGCAGCCAAATTGGACATTAACCTTTTCACGGACAGTGCTAAGCTTTTAGCTTCTAATGGGAGGCAATGGCCTTTTATTGAATCAAATGAAATCCTGAAACAAGAAGGCTATCGTGGGTGTTCACTGACCAGAATAGAAAGGTCCTGTTTGGATCCAGGGGGACAGAGGGGGGACAGGGGGACAGGGGGACAGAGGGGGACAGAGGGGGACAGAGAAAGAGGAAATGCACATTATTGAAATATAAATATAAGCCAAGTAATGTTTATCAGATTAGATTTTCTGTTGGAGATTTAATTCAGATTGTGACATAAATAAAACATTTATTCAATATTCATAGTAATTTACAAAAAAAAAAAAACAAAAACAAAAAAAAAAAAAATGCTTTTAATTTAATAACCAAAACTCCATTTGAATCACTTCTGTACCAACACGTGATAGTAACATACCGTGCATCTTTAAAACCTGTCATTATAATCCACGGTCCTTTCCGCCACTGATTCCCCTTGATAATGATATCATGATATAGACCACCACCTATTTGTATCTGTGTCTTGATAATGATATCATGATATAGACCACCACCTATTTGTATCTGTGTCGTGATAATGATATCATGATATAGACCACCATCTATTTGTATCTGTGTCGTGATAATGATATCATGATATAGACCACCATCTATTTGTGATAATGATATCATGATATAGACCACCACCTATTTGTATCTGTGTCTTGATAATGATATCATGATATAGACCACCACCTATTTGTATCTGTGTCGTGATAATGATATCATGATATAGACCACCATCTATTTGTATCTGTGTCGTGATAATGATATCATGATATAGACCACCATCTATTTGTATCTGTGCCGTCTCTTAGTAAGAGGATCAGTCTACAGATGTTTTGGCAAAAAAATAAAATAATAATAATTATCTGTGCTGCGGAAAGTGACTAATAACAATGTGGTGATAAATCACTACCGTTTTCCTTTTTTTAGACTGATTGCCCACAGCTTGATATGAACATTCATATAAAAATAAATGGTGACTATCTACTACATCCTCATCAGTCTCGTCACTGTTCATTTCCACCAGTCATCAACTCTCCCACTCAATACATTAATCTCATTGATTTCTCAAAGCTAGCGAGTACAAATTATGTTTTTTTTTTTTTTTTGTAAACTGGGGGGGTGGAGAAAGAGGCAAAAAAAATAAAACCCTGTATTTAGAATGGTCCACAGCCCATATGCTGCTGCTGCATGGGGAATACATAGTTTACACTTCACACTCTTTGTAAGGCAGCTGTTGACACTTGCACTGCCCGTAGCCGTTGATGATAACCAGCGCTCCCTCCTCGTGGCTGGGCTCGTACTCGTTATAGGGTACCTGCGTGGCCAGGTCCGCCATTTGCTGCCGCTGCTGGGTCCTCATCTGGCGGCGGTTCTGCATGGCCGAGCACTGGCGTATCCTGCGCATGGTAGGAGGGCAGCACTTCCGTGAGATGAACACAACGAAAATGATGAGGAAGAATGTAAACAGAAGGACCATCGTTCCAATGATCACCCTCTGGGTTAGGACTGTGTTGTCCGTCTCCGAGAAGTCCTCCGTGACTCCCAGCTCTCCGCCCTCCACTGTCGTGGCGGAGGTTGCCAAGGCAGTTGCCAGGGCGGTGCGCGGCGTGGTGGTCGTTGTCATTATGGTCGTAAAGCTCCCAAAATCTACATAGAAGTCCTGCGTGGGTGTCTGCTGCATTATTCCAAACAGCGAGCTGGTGACCTCCACAGTTGTGCCTGTCGACGTGTCCGTGGCCATCGACAATGTGTTTGTGGTCAAGACGACCGGTGGCGGCGCCGTAAAATTTGGGCAAAGTTGGAATCCATAAACGGCATCCAGTATCTCCTCGCCCTGGGCGTACTCTGGTGTGTGACACAGGATGGAGTGTTCCCACCTCCCCTTGAAGGTGCTAAGCCAAGTGGCCAGGGAGCAGATCCCTTTGGTACATTCCCAAAGGTTGCTGGACAGCCCCACGGTACCTAGAGACCGCCACATATCCAAGACCAGAGGGTCCAGGCTGCCTAGCTTGTTGTTATCCAATAGGAGGATCTTCAGGTTGGGCAGCGTCTCGAAAACGTCCGGGGTCAGCACCCGGATCTCGTTCCCCGTTAGGTCCATCTTCTCCAGCGTGGTCCAGGTCCACTCCATGTTGCAGGTCAGGTTGGAGATCTTGTTCCACTGCAGATAAAGGAACTGCAGAGCCACCAGGCGGGGGAAATGAGCCAGGTTGATCTTAGTCAGCTGGTTGTGTTCCAAGTGGAGTTCTCGGAGTTTAATGAGGCCAGCGAAGCCGTTCCGGGCCAGGCTTCGCAGCCGGTTGTTTGACAGACCCAGGTACTCAAGGCTGCGGCAGTCCCAGAAGGCCCGGATGGGGGTGGTGCGCAGTGAGTTGGAGCGCAGGTGGAGGATCTGCAGCTTGCGGAGGCCATGGAACAGCTCAGGCTCCAGCGCAGTCATCAGGTTGAAGGACAGGTCTAGGATCTGTAGGTTGATGAGGTGGATGAAGGTTGTGTTTGGCAGCATTGTGATCCGGTTGGAGCTCAGGTTGAGGTCTTTGAGTTTGTAGAGCCCCTGGAATGCGTCCTCCTGCACCGTGGTGATCTGGTTGTGGTCCAGGTGGAGCCAGGTGAGCTGGGAGAAGCCATAGAACTGGTCCGGGCTCAGTTCAGCGATGCTGTT